>NC_083099.1:117280142-117505424 GCF_949774975.1 Lagenorhynchus albirostris
GCGTCTAATGACTTTGTTGAGTGTTTGATGAAAGGTTCTATGTCAAGATCTTAACTGGGATTTACTGGGTAACCACTATGTGTTCAGTCAACACTGCGCAGGACATCTGAATTCAGCAAAGGACACAGAGCTGCAGGCTGTGCCCTTGGGAGCCTTCTTTATAAACATGCCAGAGCAGAGACAGTGACCTCATGTTTCCCAGGGAACATCTTCCCTGGGTTGTCCTGAAGTCATCTCAAACTCAACATGTCCAAATAGAACGCAAGCCTTCTCACACATTCATGGGGTCACATCAATCCTCCATTTGCTCAGACTAGAAATCACATTTTCATGCCAGTGGGTCTGTGCTGTCTCCTATATCGATACCTTCCATTATTACCTTGGTGTAGGCTGGTGTCACCCCTTGCTCTGACTTTTGTAATGGCTTCAGGGATGGTCTCTGCAAATGCAGATTCTCCCTCACCAGCCCACCTTCATTGTTGTTAAAGGCATAACTTCCTGAAACATACTATTATGTTAACCACCTTCCCTAAAACCTTCAGTGGCTCCCTGCAGCCTACTGAATAAATTCTAAAAGTTCTCAGCCTTGAATGCAAGGCACTTCCTTAATAGGGGCCCAGTATGTCTTTTTCAGGCTCATCTAAAACTAGATCATTAATGAAATACATCAATTTCCTCCAAATATGCTCTATACTCTTCAGCCTCAAAGTCTCTTCTCATACAATCCCCCTAATAGAATTCTTTACCCATTTGAACCACCTTTTACGATCCTACCAAACTTTTGTAACCTTCTTGGGGATACTGAGTAAGTGCCAACATGTGGGTTGCCTTGGGCCACCCCAAGATGGAACCAGAGCCAGTGCTCCTCATTCACATATACAATCAAATCATAAAATGTGTAAAGATTAGAGGGTATGATATGGGAATGGTTGTCTGGATATCAACAGGTGAGACTACCTTACAATGTGACATATTTTGAAGACAGACTCATATTGTAGCCCTGACCCATGCATCAGTTGTATTATAGAGAAAAACCACACAAAAAATATATTACTAAAAAATAAAATTTTATATATATATATAATTACTGCAACCAGGGATGAGAGTCAAGGGGGATGGGAGGGCAGATATAGATGGTAAACTGAAGATCTCCAGTGTGATCTGTGTTTTACAATTAAGGGAGGAGGGATGTTTAGTAAGAGTTTCGTTTTAGTACTCAAAACTCTTCACTGTATAGGATGGTTAGATTTAGAGAGCAAATTAAACTTTCTGTTTTCTTATACTTTATGTTGTTTCTTCCAAATATATTTATCAAAGCACACTTTAAGGGAGGGGTGGGAAATGCCAGTTACACAAGAATATCTATCCTCTGCCCAACTGAAGAAATTGTTCAAACAGAATGCGTTCTTTCATAAGCACTGCTTCCTAACTCAGCCGGGGTCAGTAAAGTCTTAGGTTATTAGTTATGTAATCCCTAGTTCCTCAAAGTGCAGTTTTGATTTGAACACACGGTTTCAATTAGTTGCTTCAGGTTTTGCCTCTAGATAGATCTCATTTTTAGAATCAAGACAGGCTCAGATAATCATAGCATTTTAGAACCATTCCTGATTTTGCAAATAACACACCTGACTTCTGAGAGGTAACTTTATCACAACCACAGCTCCAAGCCCAGGGCTCTCTCCGTAAAACCATTTGTAGGTTGAATCATGTTTTCCAAAAAGATATGCTGAAGTCCTAACCCATGGTATCTGCGAATGTGACCTTATTTGGAAATGGTTTTTACAGACATGATAAAGATGTAAATTAAGGTGAGGTCATCTTGGAGTAGGTGGGCCCTTAATCCGAGATGACTGGACTCCTTTTAAGAAGAGACACGAGATGAGACAGACATACAGGGAAAATACCACATGACCACAGAGGCAAGCTAGAAAGAGGCAAGGAAGGATTCCACCCAGAGCTTCAGAGGAAGCATGGCCCTCTTAACTGCTTGATTTTGAACTTCTACCTTCCAGAACTGTGACAGAATATATATCTGTTGTTTTAAACCACCTGGTTTGTGGTACTTTGTTACAAGCAGATTTTGGAAACTAATACACCACTCTCTCTCTTCTGATGGCTCATTTTAATTCGTATTATATTCTCTTGAGACTCTCAAAACAAAACGACTTGGGTGGCATCTGGGTGCCAGACACTGCCTTGAACTTGGTGAAATCATCAAAGCCCCGACCCACATGCTGGTCCTGAGGTTCATCTCTTTTGACCTTTAGGGACATTATTATTCACTATGTCACATTGTCTTATGTCTGCCAGCATGTTTAGTCAAATGAGCACTTTAAATTTTGCTCCCCGGATGCCTCTACAAGCTGTAGCATGGTACGGCAGTACATGGGGTCTACCTCTCCAAGTTGCTATTACTATAGTGACATGAAAATTTTACAAGTATAATAGTACTGGCTAATGTTTACTTAATACTAATTCCATGCCCAGAACTGTGCAGATGCTTCCATATCTTGTCTTATTCAATTCCTGCAAAAAGATTCTGAAGATGCTACCGTTATCTATGCCCATTTTACAGATAATAGAAGCTGAGGTACAGAAAGGTTAAATAACTAGTCCAGGGTCATATGGCAAGAAAACAATGGAGCTGGGATTTCAAGCTACATCCAAGAGACTCTAAGGTCCATGGATTCCCCTCAATACTATAGTGTAGACAATGATCTTAAACTGTTTACCTTAGAAATTCACCTTGGAAATCCCCCAAATTTACTAAAAGTCCCTTCAGAATTTAGCTCCAATCTCTCTTCTAGCCTCATCTCTTGTCATCAGGCCCTACCACACACACACACACACACACACACACACACATATACACGTACACATATCGTAGGAGGATTTTCGTATTCCCTGGAACACAAAGGCTCTTTCACACCTCTGTTTCCTACATTCTCTTCTCTTGACCCCCGATGTCCATCCCCCATGCCCTATGCACATTATGAATATCTCCCCACACCTCATGACCGGAAGAAATATCAGCCTCTCTGAGTGCCCAAAATCCCATAGGTAGTTGTGCCTTTTCTACAACACTTATTCAAGCATATATCCTGACACTGGGCTGGGACTATGGTGAGGCTCATGAGTCACCCATGCACAACAGTTGAGGAGACACTTGCTGTTGGGGTCTAGGGGCAGAATAATTAGTGAGATATTAATTTGTACTCATTCCCTTAATATGGTAACTCCTGGAGCAGATTCTGTTGTGTTGGGGGCAGAGGAAATACAGAAGAGGGAGAGAGAGGAGATTATCCTCCCAGGCAAGGAAGAGAGTGGAGTTGGGTGGGTCCTATGGGCAGCAGGACCCAGGCAGGCCCGACTCTTAGTGGAGCCCTGCAAGGTAGCAGGACCACAGCGTGTGGGGAGAGCTATGCATTTATCTAGGAAACTGGTTTTAGGCATCAGCCTCCTGTGTTCACGAGGAACCACCGGCCCATGTGTGTCATGGAAGTAGTGGGGCTTCCAGACCTCAAGGAACCAGCAGGGCTTGGACCACAGGCATCCCGGAATAGTTGATGTGGACCCCAGATTTTAGAGCGTCTCCTCACATGCTCTGGGCTATGAAAAATCACAGAACCTTTGCATGACACAGGAGCAAAGCAGGAAAAGACCCTCAGTAATGACTGAGACTGAACTTCCCAGATGCCCTGCAGGATGAGAGCTTAGAGTAGCATTTAATCTCCTTTCAAGAAAATAAAGACAAATAACATGTAACGCACACACATTTCAGTTTGTGAGCCATGATTCATACCCAAAACATTTGTTTTCGTGACTGTCTCTATTACTGGACCATGAGCTTCTCCAGGGTAAAAACTCATATCCTTTTGTCTTTGCACTTCTCAGCCTTTGCATGGTGCCTGTTACAAAGCAGGCCCTAAACAAATACCTGCTGAATGGCTGAATGAATAATGAATCACTCAATCAAGCAGTTAATCGGTCTCTAAGGGCTCTTCATGCCATTTTATTCTATGAAGGAAATGAAAAAGTACCAGATCCTCCTACTCAATCTTTTATTTCAGAATGGAGCTGAGGTCCAGCCCTCCCCACCAGAAAAAAAAAAAAAAAAAAAAAAAAGAAAGAGAGGAAAAAAAAAAAGCCAAAGGTAAAGGAGGAGGGAGAAGGAAAGGACGGTTGCTAACTTGTAAAGGCTTCCTCCTTCTTTAGGTTTTTTGTTTGTTTGTTTTGCTGTACGTGGGCTTCTCACTGTTGTGGCCTCTCGCGTTGCAGAGCACAGGCTCCGGACGCGCAGGCTCAGCGGCCATGGCTCACGGGCCCAGCCACTCCGCGGCATGTGGGATCTTCCCGGACTGGGGCACGAACCCGCGTCCCCTGCATCGGCAGGTGGACTCTCAACCACTGCGCCACCAGGGAAGCCCCCTTCTTTAGGTTTTTGATTCAGGAGTATGAATGAGTGAATTTTCTTCCTCTTTTATTTCGTATAGCACTAGCTTCCTCCAGGAAATGTGAGAAATCCGAGAGTTAGGCTGGGTACCTACCTCTGAGAATTTGATCAAGGGCTGTGGGAAGCCATCAGGGGATGCTGTTAGGGAAACAGTGCTGTCCTTTGGTTTTCTTCACGTGTACTAAAAACTCAGAGCTTTGCTAACTGGTTTTTCCAGGTGTGTTCATTCTGGAAGGCCATGACCTGGATAATTTGGCTAAGGGAACTTATGCTCATAATTGTGTAGTTACCAGGGACAAGAGGACTCAAAATAATATTCTATGATAGTTAACGTTCACAGAGTTTTATGTGATTCCTTTTATGTGCAATTGTTGGGACTTCTCTCCAGGAAACTATATCTAAGAGCCAAATATCTGGAAAATATTCTAGGAGACGATCAGGAAACATGAACAAGCAAACAAAGCCTGTCATGGAGTAAGTAAGCCATCAGATTGCTCCCTTTTCTCTTCCAAACCCCTTGAGACAATGCGCCACTACAATGAAGTAAGTTGGTAATTTGATAAAAGCCAGGGTGCGTCACAGGAAACACTGGTTTCCCAAATTGCCTTAGGAACACTGGCTTTTCATTTTTGCCTTTCCCAGGGCTCCTAAGAGAGCCCTTTTCCTCTCCTATCCAGCCTGGTTTAGCTCTTAATTAAATTCTTTTCTCTTAGGCAAACTAACGGGCTGGCTGTTCGTTCCCAGTTCCAAAGATTCTATCATCTTATTAACCATCTGTAAGAGCAAAAGCGTCTTGATTCTCCCAAGAGGGAAGACATGGAAGCCGGGAACCTCCATCACCCGAGGGCTATTTGGTGGCTTCCCTCTACCTTCCACACCCCTTTCGGAGGTAAGAGTCATCCCATCCTTGCTTCTTTTAGGTTCCACTGGAGTCCAAAGGATTAGGCAATGGGCATGACTACAGTACTCCAGCCCTACCCAGGGGTCAGGGCTCACAGCCAGCTTCCTTACAAGAGGTCACTGTGGCTGGCTGCTCCCGGGCAGCTCAGGCTGAAGCTGTCTGATCTCAGACACACAAGGGCAAAGCCCCAGGGGTCTGGTGCTTGTAGGGCCAGTTTGGCCTGGTGACCGGGTGGATGTTCTGATGACGGGGCAGCTCTCCTCTCTCACTCCTGGGTTCAAGTCTGGAGACACAGAGTCTGAATTCAAGAGAAGCAGACTTTAGAAACCAAAAGAGAATTAGAGAGAAAAATGCTATAAACTTTACAGACTAGAAGAAACAATTTTGCCTCTATAAGAATATGTTCTTGATTTCTGATAGAAATACTGTATATTCATTACATTTTTGAGCCAAGTATTGACCTGACCATGGCTTTTAATGATAGTGTTAGGACAAACCTATAATCCTATATCGAGGAATAAAGTTAAGTGAAATTATATAAAAATAAAACTAGTGTCTCTAACCTTAAGATCTTCCTGATGGTTAGGGTTCACTTTAGAAGTTCAACAGCAGTTGGTCTACCTTCATGACCTCCTCTAGACGAGCCTGCTTTCCCTCAAGTGTTAGCAATCATGATGTGTTAAATGTTTCTCCTACTTTATTTCTAGGCTCTTTATTTTGTCAAATTATGCGTTTTAAAACTGCACATTGACTGTGAATCTATCTTACCTGATTCTTGACATACCCTGTGTTTTTAAATAGACATTTTGAAAATGTAAGGTTTTATTTACAACGTAAGTTTGGACAAATTCACCCTCGCATTCAGGTTGAAAGGAGCGTAATCAATTGATTATCTAACTTCCATCACTTCCTCACCATCTTCAGACTCTTTGACTCAAATCATGCGGGGAGAGTCTGAAATTGTTTTGTGCTCAAAGCACTTTTTATTTTTTGGTAAAATATCCTTTGGTGCTGATGCATTTCCTTAATATTATCTATAGTAAGATATGCACCAATACCCTGACATAAATATGCTTCCAGACAACCTAGAACTTGTCATTTTATTCTTTAGTTGCTCCTAGAATCCATTTCAAACGAAAGAGTAAAAGCTATCATATAAATAGGTTAGGTAAGGGGAAAGGAAGACAGAAATGCTTACAAGTTGCAAACAGGAAAAAGAAATTAGGACAACAGGGCTTCAGAAAGGCTGCAAACACATTCGTAAACAAACAAAGACTGCCCTGGAGCAACCGTCATGTTTGTCTTTGCTCTGATGGTGCAATGTGGTCTAGTGGTCTGACCAACTGAGAATCCAGTGCCTGGGTTCTCAGTTTTTTGCTTCAGACTTACTGTTCTGTACTGAATGGCCTTGGACTGGATGGTCTTGGACAGGGTTTCTTGATCTGAGAGATAGGCAGATTTCCCAGCTGAGAGGCTCAATGTTTATAAGCGGAAAGGTTGCAGAGGGGTGAAGATTATTGTTACAAGTAAAGCAAGGCTGTCACAGATGAACCATCAATGCAAGATATTTTATTTTTACTTGCGCATTTGGAGGCAAACTCCAGTCTTCTCTGCCCTGTACAGTGTGTTTGTTTGTTGAGGTCCCTGATAATCTAGGCCGTTTGGAAAGGGGTGGGGAGTGTGTGTGAGAGCAAAAAAAATCACCTATTGGCAGTCCTTGGTAGTTTTCTGTGATTTGCACATCCTTCTCTCCCCATCCCCAGCACTGATCTCTTCTTTTTTTTACTTAAGAATTTATATTGCAGTGTAAGATTTTATAATTAGCATGACTAGTTATTTGTATTTTTCTCCAAATGATTGCATATTTGCATATTACAAAGAAAGATATTCAAACATATCTTAAGTTCTCTTTAAAGGAAACGATGTTTAAAGAAAGCCCCACTTCTATTAAAATTCCATACTCCTTGGAGTGGTTCGGTTTAGTCCAGCTGCTGATCCATGAAATCCATAAATAGTTAAAAGCCTCCAGGGCTTCCCTGGTGGTGCAGTGGTTGAGAATCTTTCTGCCAATGCAGGGGACACAGGTTCGAGCCCTGGTCTGGGAAGATCCCACATGCCGCGGAGCAACTAGGCCCGTGAGCCACAACTACTGAGCCTGTGCATCTGGAGCCTGTGCTCCGCAACGGGAGAGGCCGTGACAGTGAGAGGCCCGCGCACCGCGATGAAGAGTGGCCCCCGCTTGCCACAACTGGAGAAAGTCCTCGCACAGAAACGAAGACCCAACACAGCCATAAATAAATAAATAAATATTAAAAAAAAAAAAAGCCTCCAGTCCGTGGTAAAGAGGAATAAAATAGACTTATCTCATGACCCCAAAACACTGCAAAATAATTAACTTTTTACTTGGTGTTTCAACAAAATATTAGAGAGTGAGAATTTTGTTATTTCTGAATTGGGTTTTCATCTCAATGTTGGAATCAAATAAACTCGGAAATAATTATGCCTTCTTTGATTTCAAAGCGTAGGCTTTAATAAGAAAATTACTGCTTTTGTTTTTTAAATCATGTAATCGCTCAAGAGGAACCGATTCAAAATTATTGCTATTAAGCCTTATGAACAAGTTACAAAATATAAAAGCTAATTCGCTAAAATATTCCATGCTTAGTAGGTTTTTGTTGTTGTTTTCTTTAATGTTGAACATTGTTTTCTTTTTAGAGCTCATTTCTGGCTTACAGAGCCTAGAAAAATGGTCTGAACCAATAGTAACTTATTTTCCTCTTCCTTTTCCTTCTCTTCCCATTCCTTCCCACTGTTCTTTTTTTTTTCTCTCCCTTTTCCCCTAACTTTTTTGCCCCCAACATGTTTCAGTGCCTACTGTGTACCTGGCACATTGATGTTGAGTGCCTTGGATTTAAAGGTGAAAATAATGCAGGTTCTTCTGAGAGCAGTTCAGGGAGACCTAGGACAGCAAACCCCACTTACCTATGCCAGAAAGTACTGAGAGCCCAGGCCAGACACAGAGACAACCAGGACACAGGAGAGAGCTTCTCAGAGGAGGTAACCTTTGAACTGATACTAAAAGACAGGTAGTGATCAGCTAGGGACTTGAAGAGTATGAGTGATGAAAACAGCATACACAAAAGCACAGAAAGAGAAAGCAGACTGATACATCTAATTTATTGTGAGGTGGAGGGGAAGGGGTAGAAGAGTGAGAGGAAGAGATAAACCTGGAATCTGAGGCAGGGGCAGGGACTTTCCATGTCTGGCTATGAAATTTGGATTTATTCCTGTGGGTACATGGGAGCCACTGAAGGTGATTAGCTAGAAGAATGTCATGACCAGATTTGCACTTTAGAAAGGTCACCCTGGCTTCCTTCTAGAGGTCTCGAGGGGATGGGGGTTGAAATTAAGGGCTTCTGGGACATACCGTGTCATACGAATGTGAATTTTCTTTCAGAATCAACGAGGTCCATGCATGCATTCATGTAGCAAGTCTTTAATTAAACACCTATTTTCTACAAGGCCCTCAGCTCAACACTGTGGCGAAGACAAAAAGAGTTAAGACAGAGTCACTGCAAAGCTCTCAGCATCCCTCCTGAATACCATGTTTTGGTAAAGTGAGCTTGCTACTGCCTGAATCTCACCAGTGAACTCCCATGCATCGTCTATAACACCCATTTTGTGTATAACTTAATTCCACTATTCTAAAAATTCCTTTTCTGCTGTTTTGAAATGCAACAACTCCAATAAGTTTAATAGCATCTATTCTTCCTCTTTCTTAAGAAATATTTTCAGTGACAATGACATCTCCCCTTGTACTAACCATTTACAAAAACAGTAACAAAATAAAGACCAAAACTTCAGGCTTGTAAATCTGTACAATTTCCTCATCTAGGTGGATGCATTTCCTTCATTTCCAAGAGTGTTCAAAGCGCTACAAGTTAATTTAAAAGAAAAAGGAGCTGGTTGAACGTTCTCACTCTAATTCCACTTGTAGGAAATAAAGAAGGATAGAAATTAGCACCTATCTCAGTGGAGTGTTCTGAGAAATCACTGTGTGAAAAGGCAGAGTGTGATCTCAATCAAAAACTTCTGCAATAAGATTTTGGAACCAAATATAGCCCCTATAAGTAGACTTGGCTTATAAGTGGAAACAATCAATCTTACAGTTAAATTTCTGGGGCTTTTGAGAAAAGAAAATCTAAAATAATCTTCATTCGTATCTTACACTAATTTCTTGAGGTTTTAGAAATTATGACACTTGACTACTATACAATCTTTTCTAAGGGCACTTGTACGAAACAATTTCATTTTCAAAAATTAGAAAAAACTTTTTATAATGAAACAGTTTAAGGGAAAAATGAAAAAAGAAATTGGAAACACAGGTAGTACTGGAAATAAGACCACAAGCTGAACAAAATGGTTATCATACAAGGAACAACAATACAAAGCTAAATGCAGAACTTGTAGCTTGTATATTAATAATGCAAGAACCATATATATTTATTCATAATAATTGACTGGAGCTAATTTGCTGTGGAATGATTGAACCAGAACTAATTGTTGCCCTGTGCATTTTATTTTAACATCATAACCTGATATTATAAAGATTTTCATACTAAAATTTAAAGTGGTCAAAATTCAAGCAGTATTAATGTCTGATTATATATTCATACAATAAATGTATTATGGATACTATAAACAAATTGAATACACAACACTTATGAAATGGTGTTTGATAAAACATATATGTGTATATGTATACCAATTGGCATACATATATATACACCAATTACATAACAAATATTTCAAATCATTTTGGATCACGAGTTTCTATTAGAAGAAGTTTACTCTATGAGGAAAATAGGATTCTGTTCATTTCTTGGAAGAAAGCTTCAAAAATAATAATGGAACCTGAAGAATCTATAAAAATAATATGAAGAAGGGCCTGACAGCTCTTGAGGATGCTTCAAACAGCTTGAATTTTATTTACTTAACCCACCCACAAGGACAGGGAACATTCATTGCTTTCCAGTTTCTTTTCCACAGGAGATTTGGTGCCACAGGACAAATGGAACCAAGACAATGCTAAGAATGGAAAATAAAAATCAAGGAAACGGTAGGAACATAAAAACACTGGTGCTGTTCTTGGTATCTAGACACCTGAACTCAAATCTTGCCACCACTAATAGCTAGCTGCCAGACTTTGAAAATGACAGTCACTTACTCTGGACCTCGATTTACTTACCTGTTAAAGGTAGGTAGTAATATTTGCCCTACACGTTTCACCAATCGTGAATAACAAAGAAAAGCAGTTAGATAAGAAACCTATAAGTGCATCTCAAATTGTAAAGTGCTGAAACTTTGCCGGGTAATAAGTACTATTCTTCCTGGATCCTTCTCTCTCCTTCAGTGGTTTCTTTTTTTAGGTACTGAGAAGACACAGGCTTCTTCAAGAATAACTCATCCAGAACACTGTTGAAACAAATATTTCAAAAACAATTCTTTAATCATTAGAAGAGACATTTTAGCCCGGTTGAGAAAGATCTCTCTTTGATAGTAGTCTATTCAGATATTAGTCTATTCAGATATTCAAAGGTAAGTATGGCCCTTTCCCCATGTTCCAGAAGGCTCAAAGGTTTGTCATTTCAGTAAATCTATAAACCGGTAATTTCTGTTTTATAGAGTTACAGTTTATGGTTTGTGGTCTTTGACATCTGCAGTGCTGATCTCATATATTACAAGCTCCTCGAGCATACAAACTTTCTGTTAGATCAGGCCTTCCAATGTCTACCCTAGAGCCACTAGAGTTATATTAAAACTGAACACTGATGAAATGGCACTCAACTTAAAAGCTTTACTCAGTTCAGGTCAGTGCAATTCAGCAAACATTTATTTAGGGTTAATTCTGAGCTGGGCACTGTTCTAGGTACAGGGCTATTCAATAAGGATTTAGATATAATCTGGGCCCTCCAGGACTCTCACTGCCTATGAGATACTATCCAACTCCACAGGATGGCATTTGGGCCTTAAAAAGAAAATCTGTTGCCAATCTAATAAACTAACCATGTAAAAAGATAGTTTTGAAATAATGGAGAAATTTAATATGGCTAACGATTAGATGGTACTTAATTAACATCAATTTTGTTTGTGATAATGGCATTGTGATTAGGGTAAGACAATGCCCATTTTTTTAGAGATACATAATGAAGTCAGGAGAGATGAACTGATATATGCCTGAGGTATACTTTTTTTTTTTTTTTTTTTTTTTTTTTGTAGTACGCGGGCCTCTCACTGTTGTGGCCTCTCCCATTGCAGAGCACAGGCTCCGGACACGCAGGCTCAGCGGCCATGGCTCACGGGCCCAGCCACTCCGCGGCATGTGGGATCTTCCCGGACCGGGGCACGAACTAGTGTCCCCTGCATTGGCAGGCGGACTCTCAACCACTGCGCCACCAGGGAAGCCCCTGAGGTATACTTTTTTAAAAACTCAGGAAGAAAAGAAAAAAAGAAAAGAAAACAAGGGAGATGAAACAAATGTACCCAAATTTTGAGAATCATTAAATCTAGGTGACAGGCATTTGAGGAATTATTTATTATTCTTTTTCCTTTTATGAATGTTTGGAATCTTTCACATTAAACACATTTAAAAAATTGGTTGCCCAAGCTTCTAGTCTTTTTTGTTCTCCCCTTTTACCTAGGATAAGCCCTAATACTTTCAGCATGGGCTGCACACTGGAATGTGCATCTCAAGTGGTATGTCGTGTCTCCAGTCCAGCGTCCTATTCAAGGTCACCCTTGAAGGTCTCAGGTTGCCTCTGCTGAGAAGCCTTTGTTTAGTGACTCAGACAGAACCAATGATTTCCCCCAGCTCTGGGCACTCCTAGAACTTGACTCATGGTTCTGTTATGGTATTAAAACTATTCCTTGTTCTTTTCTCCTGCTGGAGTGGAAACTCCTTTAGATTAAGCATGTATCTTCATTGGCTTTCTTTCCTTTTACTTATCATGGGGTCTGACACAGAGTCTGCTCTCCATCAAACACGGACCTTAAAAGTGTCTGTGAAATGGGAGAGTTATCAGTCTTCCCAGGACCTAGTGCATAACACACGGTCATTTCGTAACCTCAATAACGATAGCTCCAAAAGTACATTTGGGCAGCTAATCTGTGCAAATTATATTTTGACTGTAGAAATATGGAGTTATGCAAAACTTAAGTGTATTTGTTTAGCTTAACCTAGTTACTGGAGCAATTTAGGAAGCCCCCTCATTCATTTCAGGTATGAGGCATTTGATTTGACCAGAGCCAGCAGGGACTCATTTTGGAGAACACTGCATAACTAGGTCTCATTTTGGTGCAATGTACACTATTACTATCCACAAAGTGCTTTTGATTTACCAGGAAATCTTTTTGACAAAGCTCTTCTCCCTTCAGGGAAGTGTGGATGGAGGTGTTGGTGGTGCAGGACAGAGAAGCAAAAAAGGAGACACTCTCAAAGCAGTAAAATTCTTCTGTGCTGTTATAATGCGATCTAATTAGATTAAGGAGATTTCCTCTTTATATTTACTTTCACAGAGATTGATTCTACAAATTTTTGTAAAAATGTTCTAGAGACAAAACAAACATGTGACACTTTCTAGAGGTGAACTCTCTGTATAAATTTAGACTTTGCTAAAATGACTAGTTATCATGTGATCCAATCTTAATGGGCTTTTAAAAATCAGCAAGAAAAATATATTTTATGAGCTTAACTTGGTTGTTAAAGCCCAATCTTTGTACGTGATTTACTTGGGCACGTGGCATGTGTTTTGAAAAATCAACCTTCTTTGGGAATTGTGCTCTTAAGATATTTGTTCAGAGATGTTCAAGCTGTCAGTTACAAGATGCTTGAACCAGAAATGGGACAGTCTGGGTAAAGTGCAGTCGTTATGTAGCCTTTCTGTGTGTGTATGTTTGACAGTTGTGGTCAAATATATAGGTGTCATCTCCCTCAAGTAATCATTACCATCTATTACCTCAGCTCATCTTAGAGTTCATAATAGTGTTATTTCTCTTAGGAGCAAGTTGAGAGTATAATGTTAAGCTTAATATAGACTTGTTAGCAGGGCTGTTTTGTTTTGTTTTTTTTTCTGTAGTCTAACCATGTGTGCTTGTCCAAAGAAGGTTAGACAGTATTTTATAGTATTTGATCCCAAATTGCGATTTCCAACTTTGCCCACACTGAAGCTGCATCTCCTTTGTTTCTTTCTTTCTTTTCTTTTTTTTTTTTTTTTTTTGCAGTACGCGGGCCTTTCACTGCTGTGGCCTCTCCCGTTGCGGAGCACAGGCTCCGGACACGCAGGTTCAGCGGCCATGGCTCACGGGCCCAGCCGCTCCACAGCATGTGGGATGTTCCCGGACCAGGGCACGAACCCGTGTCCCCTGCATCGGCAGGCGGACTCCCAACCACTGCGCCACCAGGGAAGTCCTCCTTTGTTTCTTTAATCTTCAAAGTAATGATGGTGGCTGATGACATTTGATAAAGAATTCACCTTTTATGGAGCAATTTGTTAAATGAGGATTTTAAAACTTATTATTATAAAACTCAAGGAAAATTACACTATATAAATAATTTTTTTCCAGGCAGAAGCCATTAGTCATGATCAAGAATTCCTTCATACTAAAGACTGAACACGCATAATAAATATACCTGGGGGTTAATTTGCTTTAGGGTAGGAATGAAGCCTTGAGCTCCTGGATGGAATAATGAACCTTTGAGTTTGGAGTCCTTGAGCACCACTATGGGTGTAATGCAGTTGAATCCTTTTGTTACATTTAAACCCCATTTTCTCAGGAATATAAACTGTATATTTGTTATGGGACTTATTTATGGATTTGCATAGTAGGTAATTTTGATTATTCAAATCACTCTTCCTTACTTTTATGGGAAGTACTGTTGGCTGTGCTCTACTTGGTTATGTAAGTTGTGGAATTAAACAGCAGAATTAGCATTCACACTCTCCGTTCATGAATAACATTCTTTTAATAACCGTGCATTTAGACACAGATAGACAGGAGTTTAAATTATTGTTCAAGTTTCTTTTATTGAACAGAATAACATGGAGTCCTCTTTCAAAATTCAATGAAAATCTTAGGAAATATGCCCTCTCTTTTTTATTTTTAATTTTATTTATTTGTTTTTATTTTTTGGCTACGTTGGGTCTTCACTGCTGCACACAGGCTTTCTCTAGTTGCGGCGAGCGGGGATTACTCTTTGTTGCAGTGTGTGCGCTTCTCACTGTGGTGACTTCTCTTGTTGCGGAGCACAGGTTCTAGGTGTGATGGCTTTAGTAGCTGTGGCATGCAGGCTCAGTACTTGTGGCTCGTGGGCTCTAGAGTGCAGGCTCAGTAGTTGTGGCACTTGGTCTTATTTGCTCTGGGACATGTGGGATCTTCCCAGACCAGGGCTCGAATCTATGTCCCCTGCACTGGCAGGTGGATTCTTAACCACTGTGCCACCAGGGAAGTCCAAGAAGTATGCTATTAATATATGATGTAAACTCTGTGTATGGCATCCTTGAGACTATGCAATGAAAATAGTGACAAGTAAACAATAAAACAATGATAAATCAATTTAGCAAAACCAGAAAGCTGAAAGCATTTGATGAAACACAACTCCACAAAGAAACTGTGATGTGCTGACAGAACTCTTATATAAACTTCAATGCTGGAAAGGCAGTTGTCATAGCTGTTCCTGGAAATCTTTTTGAGGTTTCCAGGATGTGTTGCCACTAATTTTTATTTTTTTAATCACCTACTATATTGTGCAACCCGTAACTAGCATTGACTAATTTATATTTTGTTTCCTCTTAAGGCTGACTCAGGTTCAGTTCTTCTCAAAGGGGTTCAATGGGGCAGCATGTAGGAGTCCTATGCAAAGAAGCTTCTAGATGCAGGACAGAGCACAGCCTCAGGAAGGTCACACGGGTCAAGCTGATTACCTCCTCCAGCTCTGGCAAGCAGGGGCTCAGCTGGGTTACCCAAGTTCACAGGAGTTATTGACATTCAGCTGCAGCTCTCACTCATTACTGATCTGCAAGAGACTGTCTGGGCCTCAGGTTAACTCTTCCCTGCCCTGTTTCAAGATTGCAGTGAGATCAAAAAAGAAATTGTAACTTCATCTCAGCTTATTCCTGGTTGTATTGAAGAAATGACCCTTTTAAACCAATACCTAATATACCTCTAACAAGGGAAGGTAAGGATCCATTTAATCATTTTAAAGGTGCTGGATAAAACATAAGTAAATATGTTTGCCCTATATTTGTTCATTATGCAGTGAATGTTTATTTCTGGGGAGGGTGGAGGTAGGATATGTTTTACCTTCCTATCAAGAAGAATTTCCACTTTATCTTTAATAAAGAAAGCCCCATATGATTTTGGAAAAGATAATAGTGGCATTGGTAATTCTGTGTCACTTAAAAGTGCACGTTTCGGGCTTCCCTGGTGGTGCAGTGGTTGAGAGTCCGCCTGCTGATGCAGGGGACACGGGTTCGTGCCCTGGTCCGGGAACATCCCACATGCCGCGGAGCGGCTGGGCCCGTGAGCCATGGCCGCTGAGCCTGCGTGTCCGGAGCCTGTGCTCCGCAACGGGAGAGGCCACAACAGTGAGAGGCCCGTGTACCGCAAAAAAAAAAAAAAAAAAAAAAGTAAACAAGTACACGTTTCCCCTGAGTGGCTCATGTAAAACAACCTCAGGGAAAAACTTCATACCCCATCATCCAAGACGTGAAGTTTCAGGGAAGTTTGGAATCTCTCTGTTAGGTTACAGACTAGGAGCTCTGTGCTAAGCCAGTTCCTTCAGGCTCTGATCTCCTGCTGACACAATATGGTCTTCTAGAAGTGACTTAACCTGTCTCTGCAAACTCATTTGTAAATTGAGAATAACAGTTAATTAATCCATGAAGCATGTCCTTCTGGTAGCAATGGGAAGACTGCCTTACTGTTCAATCCTAGGGCTTCTAAATCAACTTTATCATTGGTAGCCCTCTCTTCACTAGCATTCTACTGGCCGTGGAACACATGTTATACTGAATCCTTGGTTCTCTTTTATTCCTAATTACTCCTGCAAATGGTTGAGGATCTATATAAAACTGAGGCCTATTTTCATTCAACTACTATATTTAACAAAAGAGTATTAAGCTTTCTTTGAGGGCCAAGCATTTGTAAGGCCAAAGCCCTACCCTTAAGGAGCATATTGTTAGCCAGAAGACACAGTGTTACAACACAATGCGGTCAATTCTAGAAAATCCAAATGAATGATTCAGACTCCAGGTGGATTGGGGGAGTTAGGAGTTATCCAGTCTGATTTCTGACTCTGTCAGATGACCTAGCTAACTGCCAAATCATTTGACCTGAGGAAATACAAAAGACTACTTGTATAGATTTTCTCTCTTTCTGTAACATTTGATGTTGTTGTTGACGATTCTCTCTATTATGGAAGTTCTGGGAGCTGTGTCACTTTTAGTGTTTGAATTTAGTGTGAATGAAGTAATTTGGGTGACGCTAGCCCTGAATAATTATTAGCTTTCTACATTTCTACCCCCAGACTCTTTCACTTGGTTTCAGTCTCCCCTCAAGGCTTTAACCATTTTCACAATCTTTAACAATACCCAGCCCTCTTTTGAGCTTCAGCTCCATCTTTGCATTTGCCTGCTCTGTATTTCCCCTCCTGTATCCCAGCGGCATTTTTAACTTAACAAGTCTGTAGCAACATGTTTCCCCAAATAAGCTGTTTCTTCTGACTTCCTTTTTGCTGCATATAGACTGATCATTCACCCAGTTAATTAGCCTCTCAATTTCAGAGTTACCTTGGATTTCTCCTTCGGCTTGACCCACACAATTTCTCTCCCATCAATAGCTCATAAATCTGATTTTCAGACTTTCCCTAATTCATTTGTACACTCCTGTGATCAGGCAGTCTTCTTAAAACAAAACTATCGTTCTTTCGCTCATCTGTCACACCCTTAATGACCACGAGGTAAACTCCAAACTCCTGAATGTTACATGTAGACTTTTATAATTTGGTACCCATTTGCCTTTTGTCAGCCTTATCACTAATGATACCCTCCACTGTCTATAACCATCCTCCAAAGTTATTCCACCCCTGAAATGCTCTGTAGAGTACCGCCTCCTCCCAACTCCACTTGCCTTCTCTATAATCAATATCCTATACTTCTTCAAGAACTAGTTCAGATGACCATGAAACTGTCACTGATTCCTCTTCCAAATAATCTATCTTCTGGTATGTAGCTTTTAAGTTCTATTTTTCTTAAGGAACTTAACATTTACTATGTTATAAAACAAAATTAACTGAGTAAACTTTAAAGAGCTTTTTGGTTTTTTTTCAATGATCCACAATTGGGCAGCGTTCCATCTAGCAAATAGAAAGGATCTCTGAGGAGCTGAAAGACTTTTATAGGCAGAAGTGGGTGGAAGTTACTAGCAAAGAGTAGATTATTTGTGGCAAGGTCACCTTCTTTTAGGAGATGGCAGGAGTTTATCAGAAATATTACCTCACTTGTGCTGACCAGGTCATTTCAGATTGACTTGTTTAATATTCCACTCCTGGGAGAGGGGGAAACTCTAATTAAGTTAGGTATTAAGTTCTGATTTGGTGATGTGGACTTAGCACAAGTGACTCCATTTAGGACCTCTTGTCTCTTTTTTAAACAACTATCAGGACCATAACTACTTATTAATTCACCCTACTTCTAAGTTCTATGAAGACAGAGGAGATCATGTCTTTTTGATGTTTGAGTCTTCCTCAGCACCTAGCACAATGCTTTGTAAATTATCGGTAGTTAATAATATCTATTGTAAAAACAATATGAGGGACTTCCCTGGTGGTGCAGTGGATGAGAATCCGCCTGCCAATGCAGGGGATATGGGTTCGATCCCGGGTCCAGGAAGATCCTACATGCTGCAGAGCAACTAAGCTCGTGCGCCACAACTACTGAGCCTGTGCTCTACAGCCCGTGAGACACAACTACTGAACCCACATGCTACAACTACTGAAGCCTGCATGCCTAGAGCCCATGCCCCTCAACAAGAGAAGCCACCTCAATGAGAAACCTGCGCACTTCAACAATGAGTAACCCCCGCTCACCGCAACTAGAGAAAGCCTGCGCTCAGCAACGAAGACCCAACACAACCAAAAATAAATAAATAGATAAACAAATTTTTAAAAAAATTAAAAAAAACAATATGAATAAAATAGAATTAAAGGCTACCTTTTCCTTAGTAATTTGAAATATTAAAAAATTCTGAACAACAAAACTGTATAAAACTCATTTTAGTTCTTCATTTCCTGCATTCAAATTTCCTCAAGAGGGTCAAGAAAAATCTAAATTTATTTTTTGACCTATAGAGTTAAGGACAACACATGGCTTATAAATGAGGATTGAAATTTAAATGTGAAAAATTAATAATGTCAAGAGTGAATATCCCATTGGATTGCAAGTAGAATAGGAAAAATCAAATAGGATAATCAGACCATTCTCATTTGACTCTCAATAACTAGAAGTAACAAAGTTTTGCTCAGGAATATTAATAGCAATGTTCAAGCAGGACTTTCTATGATTTGATCTATGCAAAAAAAGTAAGAGAAACAAATGAAATAGAAGAAGTTTCTGGAAAACATGGGTAATTTATTATCATATTATGGTGAGATATTTAACAAATTAAATATTAGTAAGTTAAACCATAAAATGAAAATGTTTTATATCTTTATATATAAAAAGAAAGACTAGTTTGTGTGGCTGGTGGTAGAGGGTATGAGAAGGATATGAAGTTATTGAAGAGGATACAAAACTACCTTTTCTAAAAAGAACAGAGACAAATTTGGCAATATGGTAAAATCACTGTTGTGAAAAATACTGTAGAAAGACCTACTACATAGATGCACATTTTTCATACCTGAAAAGAGAAAAGAAGAAAATTGAATTTTGTCTAATAGCTGCTTTTAACCTCTAGAGTTGGGTCTGTCACTCCTCAGTCTTTAGAAATGCATTCTTTTTCTGCCAATGCTCTTGACATAAAATTGTGGGATTCCTATTGGGTATTTTCCTTCCTCTGGCAGTTAAATTTTTATTATTGCTTCTATTCAGAAATGAAGAGTTCCTATTTAAAACTGTTAGAGATCGACATATAGGTGTGAGATAGTGCTACTTATCATGACTCCATGACATGACTTTCCCACGATGGCACTGAACCATTGTTTGTAGTGTCTGGTTGTTTTCTCTCCTATACTTTCACCTGCAGTCTGACCCACGATTTTTCTCAACAGAGGTGACCTCAGAGGAGGCTGATCTGTCTGCCCTCTGGTTTCCCAGAAGATGATAATCATGCTGCAACTGAAATTATCCTTCAAGGTAACTTGAAGTCATCACTTTCTGGACTGCTTGTAGTCACCTCAGTGATGATAAATGCACCCTTAGGTTACATCTTGGAAATCTGGCATCACCCATTCTTCCTACATCTTCATTTCAGCACAGTCAAGTTACAATAAGCATGGCTTCAATGCTGGTATGCAGGAGACTTAATATTAAATCACCTGTGAGCAATTTGTGTTTCAACAAGCCCTCCTGGTGATTTTGAAACATGCTAAGTTTGAGAGCCACTGTTTTAGGTAATTAACAATAAGTGCTGGAACAGACAATCCCCAAATCTCACAACAAAGGCTCATTTCTTGCTCACATCACAGTCCAATATGGGAGAGATAGGTACCCTCTGTCTTGCAGCTAAGACATCTTGAACACTTGGCTTCCAAATTGCTGAGGGAGGGAAAGAAATATTCAAGGGTGCTTGGGAAGGATTTATGGGCCAAGCTTGGGATTGACTTATATCACATCTGCCCACATCTTGTCTGCTAGAGTCTAGTCACTTGATTGCAACATCCAGCCAGGAAGGGTGGGAAAGGTTAACAGTTGGCCACAAGCAGGAGCAGAGAAACATTATATCAATATTACATCCACCAGCAGATAAGTTGTTCTGACTTTTTGTTTTATTATTTTTTTAGCATCCATGGACCCCTGGCACTGAACCATTGCCTTGAAAGCCATCTTCCAACTCGTATTTGACACTTCTACTAGAATAGGGTCTCTTTATTCCTTCCTGAGCTTTATCTCTGAATCAGTTTGTGACCAGGTAGAGCCATAAACATAGACATAGACATACATAGAATAGACAAACAGGCATAAAAACAAAAGGGCTGATTCAAACAGTACTGAAGGGTAGAAATGAAAGAGTATTGTCTCCCAAACCACACTCTTCCCACACCCTTGATCCCATTTCCCCAGAGGACCAATTTTGAACTACATGTGGTTCTTCTGATGTTTGACTTCATAACTCTCAATGAGATCATAAACTCCAATCTTACAGAGGAAAAGCAGGTAAAGTAAACAAATAAAGCAGGGCATAAGGAACACAGGTGGAGGATTGGGGAATGTGGCCAACAGCATAGCACAGGCTCCATCTAAGGGAAACCTGTTTGTCAGCTCTGGCCAATTGCTCCCATGCAGGAATGCAACTTCAGTGTTGCTAGATGCTTCTTCCACGAAAAACTGGAAATATGAATGTTTTGGTTAAGTTTTTAAATTTTTATAAACATTATATAGGCAATAAGCAAAAAAAAAGATCTCTTTTGCAGAATTAGCTTGTGGGCTACCAATTTGCAATTCCTACACTAAACCATACATTCATACCTCAATTTTACATTAATGCCCATGTTTAACAATTGTAACTCACCAAATTTACAACTTAGACTATCTCTCTACATTTTCATATGGAGAGTGATGAGTGTGCTGCTATACTCTCTCTTTATTTCTGGTTGATTTCCACCCCCTTAATTTTTGATAAGTCACGTCATTACCAAACTTTGTGTTTATTCATCAAAGTTGACATTCATTAGCTCCTTATGTCCCATTATTAAGATAAGAAAATTAGTTCTTCTCCATGTCTTTCCTCCTCCTTTTCCTGATATTTACTTGGCTCTGTTAGCTGTGCCATTATTTTTACATTGACCAGATTCATACTATTTAAATTGTGTATTACCATTATAACTTATTTAATTTATTCTTTTACATCTTTATTGGAGTATAATTGCTTCACAATGGTGTGTTAGTTTCTGCTTTATAACAAAGTAAATCAGTTATACATATACATACATCCCCATATCTCCTTCCTCTTGCGTCTCCCTCATACCCTCCCTATCCCACCCCTCTAGGTGGTCACAAAGCACTGAGATGATCTCCCTGTGCTATGCAGCTGCTTCCCACTAGCTATCTATTTAACATTTGGTAGTATATATAAGTCCATGCCAATCTCTCACTTCGTCCCAGCTTACCCTTCCCCCTCCCCGTGTCCTCAAGTCCATTCTCTAGGTGTGTGTCTTTATTCCTGTCCTGACCCTAGGTTCTTCAGAACCAATTTTTTTTTCTTTTTAGATTCCATGTATATGTGTTAGCATATGGTATTTGTTTTTCTCTTTCTGACTTACTTCACTATGTATGACAGACTCTAGGTTCATCTACCCCACTACAAATAACTCAATTTCATTTCTTTTTCTGGCTGAGTAAATTCCATTGTGTATATGTACCACATCTTCTTTATCTATTCATCTGTCGATGGACACTTAGGTTGCTTAAATGTCCTGGCTGTTGTAAATAGAGCTGCAATGAACATTGTGGTACATGACTCTTTTTGAATTATGGTTTTCTCAGGGTATATGCCCAATAGTGGGATTGCTGGGTCATATCGTAGCTTTAATTTTAATTTCTTTAAGGAACCTCCATACTATTCTCGATAGTGGCTGTATCAATTTACATTCCCACCAGCAGTGCAAGAGGGTTCCCTTTTCTCCACACCCTCTCCAGCATGTATTGTTTGTAGATTTTTTGATGATGGCCACTCTGACTGATGTGAGGTGATAGTTCATTGTAGTTTTGACTTGTATTTCTCTAATGATTAGTGATGTTGAGCATCGTTTCATGTGTTTTCTGGCAATCTGTTTATCTTCTTTGGAGAAATGTCTATTTAGGTCTTCTGCCCATTTTTGGATTGGGTTGTTTATTTTTTGATATGGAGCTGAATGAGCTGCTTGTAAATTTTGGAAATGAATCCTTTGTCACTTGCTTCATTTGCAAATATTTTCTCTCATTCTGAGTGTTGTGTTTTCATCTTGTTTAGGGTTTCCTTTGCTCTGCAAAAGTTTTAAGTTTCATTAGGTCCCATTTGTTTATTTTTGTTTTTATTTCCATTTCTCTAGGAGGTGGGTCAAAAAGGATCTTCCTGTGATTTATGTCAAAGAGTGTTCTGCCTATGTGTTCCTCTGAGAGTTTTATAGTGTCTGGCCTTACGTTTAGTTCTTTAATGCATTTTGAGTTTATTTTTGAGTATGGTGTTAGGAAGTGTTCTAATTTCATTGTTTTACATGTAGCTGTCCAGTTTTCCCAGCACCACTTATTGAAGAGGCTGTCTTTTCTCCATTGTATATTCTTGCCTCCTTTATCAAAAATAAGGTGACCTTATGTGCATGGGTTTATCTCTGGGCTTTCTATCCTGTTCCATTGATCTATATTTCTGTTTTTGTGCCAGTACCATATTGTCTTGATTACTGTAGCTTTGTAGTATAGTCTGAAGTCCAGGAGCCTAATTCCTCCAACTTTGTTTTTCCTTCTCAAGTTTGCTTTGGCTATTCGGGGTCTTTTGTGTTTCCATACAAATTGTGAAATTTTTTGTTCTAGTTCTGTGAAAAATGCCATGAGTAACTTGATAGGGATTGCATTGAATCTGTAGATTGCTTTGGGTAGTATAGTCATTTTCAAAATGTTGATTCTTCCAATCCAAGAACATGGTATATCTCTCCATCTGTTTGTATCACCTTTAATTTCTTTCATCAGTGTCTTATAGCTTTCTGCATACAGGTCTTCTGTCTCCTTAGGTAGGTTTATTCCTAGGTATCTTATTCTTTTTGTTGTAGTGGTAAATGGGAGTGTTTCCTTAATTTCCTTTTTAGATTTTTCATCATTAGTGCATAAGACTGCAAGAGATTTCTGTGCATTAATTTTGTATCCTGCTACTTTACCAAATTCATTGATTAGCTCTAGTAGTTTTCTGGTAGCATCTTTAGGATTCTCTATGTATAGTATCATGTCATCTGCAAACAGTGACAGCTTTACTTCTTCTTTTCTGATTTGGATTCCTTTTTTTCTTTTTCTTCTCTGATTGCTGTGGTTAAAACTTCCAAAACTATGTTGAATAATAGTTGTGAGAGTGGACACCCTTGTCTTGTCCCTGATCCTAGAGGAAATGGTTTCAGTTTTTTACCATTGAGAATGATATTGACTGTGGATTTGTCATATATTGCCTTTATTATGTTGAGGTAAGTTCCCTCTGTGCCTACTTTCTGGCGAGTTTTTATCATAAATGGGTGTTGAATTTTGTCAAAAGCTTTTTCTGCATCTATTGAGATGATCATGTGGTTTTTCTCCTTCAATTTGTTAATATGGTGTATCACATTGATTGATTTGTGTATATTGAAGAATCCTTGCATTCCTGGGATAAACATCACTTGATCATGGTGTATGATCCTTTTAGTGTGCTGCTGGATTCTGTTTGCTAGTATTTTGTTGAGGAGTTTTACATCTATGTTCATCAGTGATATTGGCCTGTAGTTTTCTTTCTTTGTGACATCTTTGTCTGGTTTTGGTGTCAGGGTGATGGTGACCTCGTAGAATGAGTTTGGGAGTGTTCCTTCCTCTGCTATATTTTGGAAGAATTTGAGAAGGGTAGGTGTTAGCTCTTCTCTAACTGTTTTATAGAGTTTGGCTGTGAAGCCATCTGGTCCTGGGCTTTTGTTTGTTGGAAGATTTTTAATCACAGTTTGAATTTTGGTGCTTGTGATTGGTCTGTTTCTATTTTCTATTTATTCCTGGTTCAGTCTCAGAAGTTTGAGCTTTTCTAAAAATTTGTCCATTTCTTGCAGGTTGTCCATTTTATTAGCATATAGTTTCTTGTAGTAATCTCTCATGATCATTTGTATTTCAGCAGTGTCAGTTGTTACTTCTCCTTTTTCATTTCTCATTCTACTGGTTTGAGTATTCTCCCTTTTTTTCTTGATGAGTCTGGCTAATGGTTTATCAGTTTTGTTTATCTTCTCAAAGGACCAGGTTTAACTTTTATTGATCTTTGCTATTTTTCCCTTCATTTCTTTTTTTCATTTATTTCTGATCTGATCTTTATGATTTCTTCTGCTAATTTTGGTTTTTATTGTTGTTGTTCTTCTTCTTTCTCTAATTGCTTTAGGTGGAAGTTTACATTGTTTATTTGAGATGTTTCTTGTTTCTTGTGGTAAGATTGTATTGCTATAAACTTCCCTCTTAGAACTGCTTTTTCTGTATCCCATAGGTTTTGGGTTGTCGTGTTTTCATTATCATTTGTTTCTAGGTATTTTTTTGTTTCCTCTTTGATTTCTTCAGTGACCTCTTAGTTCTTTACTAGTGTATTGTTTAGCCTCCATGTATTTGTATTTTTTACAGATTTTTTTCTGTAATTGATATCTAGTCTCATAGCATTGTGGTCGGAAAAGATACTTGATATGATTTCAATTTTCTTAAATTTACCAAGGCTTGATTTGTGAGTCAAGATATGATCTATCCTGGAGAATGTTCCATGAGCACTTGAAAAGAAAGTGTATTCTGTTGTTTTTGAAAGGAGTGTTGTATAAATATCTATCTTGTTTAATGTATCATTTAAAGCTTGTCCTTCCTTATATATTTTCATTTTGGATGATCTGTCCATTGGTGAAAGTGGGGTGTTAAAATCCCCTACTATGATTGTGTTACTGTCGATTTCCCCCTTTATGGCTGTTAGCATTTGCCTTATGTATTGAGGTGTTCCTATGTTGGGTGCATAAATATTTACAATTGTTTTATCTTCTTCTTGGATTGATCCCTTGATTATTACATAGTGTCCTTCTTTGTTTCTTGTCATAGTCTTTATTTTAAAGTCTATTTTGTCTGATATGAGAATTGCTGCTCCAGCTTTCTTTTGATTTCCATTTGCATGGAATATCTTTTTCCAACCCCTCACTTTCAATCTGTATGTGTTCCTAGGTCTGAAGTGGGTCTCTTGTAGACAGCATATATACAGGTCTTGTTTTTGTATCCATTCAGCCAGTCTATGTCTTTTGGTTTGAGCATTTAATTCATTTACATTTAAGGTAATTATCAATATGTATGTTCCTATTACCATTTTGTTAATTATTTGGATTTTGTTATTGTAGGTCTTTTCCTTCTCTTGTGTTTCCTCCCTAGAGAAGTTCCTTTAGCCTTTGTTGTAAAGCTGGTTTGGTGGTGCTGAATTCTCTTAGCTTTTGCTCGTCTGTTAAGGTTTAAATTCCTTCATCATATCTGAATGAGATCGTTGCTGGGTAGAGTAATCTTGGTTGTAGATTTTTCCCTTTCATCACTTTAAATGTGTCCTGCCACTCCCTTCTGGCTTGTAGTTACTGCTGAAAGATCAGCTGTCAACCTTATGGGGATTCCTTTCTATGTTACTTTGTGTTTTTCCCTTGCTGCTTTTAATATTTTTTCTTTGTATTTAATTTTTGATAGTTTGATTAATATGAGTCTTGGCATGTTTCTCCTTGGATTTATCCTGTATTGGACTCTATGCACTTCCTGGACTTGTTTGACTATTTCCTTTCCCATATTAGGAAAGTTTTCAAATATAGTCTCTTCAAGTATTTTCTCAGTCCCTCTCTTTTTCTCTTCTTCTGGGACCCCTATATTTTGAATGTCATTGCGTTTAATGTCCCAGAGGTCTGTGAGACTGTCCTCAATTCTTTTCATTCTTTTTCCTTTATTCTGCTCTGCAGAAGTTATTTTCACTATTTTATCTTCCAGGTCACTTATACGTTCTTCTGCCTCAGTTATTCTGCTATTGATTCCTTCTAGAGAATTTTTAATTTCATTTATTGTATGCTGTTCATCATTGTTTGTTTGCTCATTATTTCTTCTAGGTCTTTGTTAAATGTTTCTTGTATTTTCTCCATTCATTTCCAAGATTTTGGATCATCTTTACTATCATTAGTCTGAATTCTTTTTCAGGTAGACTGCCTATTTCCTCTTCATTTATTTGTTCTGGGTTTTTTTTTTACCTTGCTCCTTCATCTGCTGTGTGTTTCTCTGTCTTCTCATTTTGCTTAACTTACTGTGTTTGGGTCTCCTTTTCACAGGCTGTGCAGGTTCATAGTTCCCATTGTTTTTGGTGTCTGCCCCCAGTGGCTAATGTTGATTCAGTGGGCTGTGTAGGTTTCCTGGTGGAGGGGACTAGTGCCTGTATTTTGGTGGGTGAAGATGGATCTTGTCTTTCTGGTGGGTACGACCATGTCCGGTGGTGTGTTTTGGGGTGTCTGTGACCTTATTATGATTTTAGGCAGCCTTTCTGCTAATGGGTGTGGTTGTGTTCCTGTCTTGCTAATTGTTTGACATAAGGTGTGCAGCACTGTAGCTTGCTCGTCATTGAGTGGAGCTGGGTCTTAGAGTTGAGATGGAGATCTCTGCTAGAGCTTTCACCGTTTGATATTATGTGGAGCCAGGAGGTCTCTGGTGGACCAATGTCCTGAACTTGGCTCTCCCACCTCAGAGGCACAGGCCTGACACCCAGCCGGAGCACCAAGACCCTGTCATCTACAAGTTATTTGATTAGTAGAAGATAGAATATGGAATCCAGATATTGTATCTTCCAGATGGAGGTGATGGTAAAGCAGTCTCCAGTGTCTTTTTCATTCACCCTCCTTTCAGCTTCCTTCTCTTACCATTAAAATTAAGTATATATTTAACCCTTTATCTATATTTTATATTCTAAAATTCAGAACAAATAAATGTTTTCAATATTATAATTACAGTAATTATTAATCACCATAGAACTAGGGAGAATATTATAATCCTACTTCACTAAACCTTGTCCAGGTGACAAGTGACATTCCAAGAGTGGAAGTCATGGAGCTCTCTTTCCTTCCACACCACGAGGAGCTCAAAATCGTCCCACGTTGCACTTTTCTTCATATTTGGTCAATGCTTCCTCATGTAAGTCTTTGCTTTTTCATGAGTTTCCAATCTTCTTTTAATTGTCTTTTTTGGAAGAAGCAGCTTAGGCTTTTATTTTAGCCTCAGGATAATCCTGCCTTTTAAGTATATTATATGTGGAGGTTAATCCATTTGTTCTTGAAAACATTGTGGTTAGAACCCTCGATATTTGCGTTTCAGTTTTGACCATTTTTCTTCTCACATGCCACAGAGCCTATTACTCTTGGGTACACTCTTAGATCCTATGGCTTCTCTTTCTTCCATGCCTTTTTTGTTGGTTTGAAGAGAAACTACAATTTTTTTAAAGAAGTGGTAAGTAAAGATAATTCATTTTGTGTTCAAAAATGTCTTCATTTTATACCCTCACATTTTTGTTACCCTCAGACTGAGAACTCTAAAGGAGATATCTAGTTCTTGTTGGTGTCTAGGTATGAATTTCTCATCATGTACCCAGTTGGCATTTGGGCATTTCTTTAACTCCCATGACTTTGCTCCTCCTCATTCCCCTCTGACTTCTTCCATTTTCTCCTGCTGAATTTGTGTTTCTATTTTTTTTTTTTCTTTTTTGGGACTTTCAGATAGGGATATGGACACTCCTGATGAATTCTCCATGTCTCTTAATTTTTCTTTAATATATATATTAAAGTAATGATATATTAAATATATATAATATAAAGTATCCTATATTAAAGTTATAATTATATTTTATATATATTAAAATTTTTCTTTTATATTTATGTAAATATATTTTATACATATATAAAGTTATATATATTAATTACATATATATTTAGTTAAACAAGCCCATTAGACTGAGGTGGTTTTAACATCTTGGTGGCCTCTGTAAACAAACCAAAACCTAAGCCAGAGTCAATGCTTTTGAATCTGAGAAAAGGAAACTTGAGGACAGTTAATGACAAACATCCAACTAGGCTTTCCCAAATAAGGTAATTCCTTAAGGTATAGCCAATCAAATAATTTTTTGTTCTGCTTTTCTGTCTTCTCTATAAAAGCCTTTCCCCAGCTTGTCAGTGGAGTGTTCTTAACTCCTTTCTGTCTGGTGCCGCCCAGCTTGAATCAATGTGTTCCCAAATAAAGTCTTGTAAATTGTAATGTGGTCAGTTTATCCTTTAACATATATACTTAGTCTTTAGGGGTCTGGCTTTATGTTCTCGATTAAGATCATTTTCACTCATATTACAGCACTTTAATAAATTTCTAAAAATTTGCCAGTCATATCTAATTTCCAAGAATGCTCATTTTCTAATTGCTCCTTTTCCACAGTAATTTCTTCCTGAATGTGAGATTTTTTTCGTGGATAACATTTTTTTTAATTAATTAATTTAACTTATTTACTTTTGGCTGCATTGGGTCTTCATTGCTGCGAGTGGGCTTTCTCTATTTGCAGCGAGTGGAGGCTACTCTTTGTTGCAGTGCATGGGCTTCTCATTGTGGTGGCTTCTCTTGTTGTGGAGCATGGGCTCTAGGTGCATGGGCTTCATTAGTTGTGATGCATGGGCTCAGTAGTTGTGGCGCATGGGCTTAGTTGTTCTGTGGCACATGGGAGCTTCCTGGACCAGGGCTCAAACCCATGTCTCCTGTATTAGCAGGCAGATTTTTAACCACTGTGCCACCAAGGAAGCCCTGTGTGTAACATACTTTTGAATGTCTCTGAAGAGACTAATTATAATTCTGTTTAGTAAATTATGTGTGTTCTCTGGTATCACTTGTTCTGTTTGTTCATCTTATTACTTTTTTTGACCCTCTAGTTTTCCTCAAGTGAATGACATTCTTTTGTTGTCTACTTAATGTTGTGAATAAAAGACTCCATTAATGAGTGTAAATAACAGGGATGGGTTTTCTCTGCCAGGAACTGCTTGTATAAAGAACAGCAGATGTACTTTACTGTGTAGAGGAGAGGGGTAGGCAGGCAGACCTTCTCCTCCCCACTCCTAGGAAAAAAAAGTAATGAGAATTAGGGGAGTAACTCCCACCGAAGACCCTAGTTCTCTCTTGTCAGAGTTAGTTTCCATAGAAAGTAATTTCCTGACAACTGTCTCTTGATTGTCCTATGGCTGTATAATCTCAGATGTAATCCCAACCTCTGTGTGCCTTGCTCCATGGAGCAGAAACCTTATTTCTCAGCTTCCCTTGACAATTGGCCAGGTTCAGCCAATGGGAAGCACAGGGAGAAGACTGGAGTGAGGCAAGAAGAGAGAAGCCAGGGTATTTCTCCCTGTCTTATGTCCCAGGCAGCAGCAGTGTCCTGGGCAGCATTTCAAGAACTGTAGTGTTTCCTCCATACCTCTCCTGCCAATCCATCCTTTCCTCTGTGGTCTCAGGTTCTAGTGGGCAGGCTTACCATTGTTTCATCTGCTGCTGAACAGCTGTGACTTTGAGCTCTGGTAACACTAATTTGGTCCCTCTAGCCCATAGGGGTGATAGAAGCCTACTTCTTTTGCTAATCTTTGGGTTGCATCACCATGTCAAGTCCTTGGGCATCCCCAGTTCTCCCCAACATCAAGATAACACATTCTCTATAGTGATTGGTTTCTTCTGGTTTGGGATACCTATAAAGGTTTTTGTTTTCCCAGTTGGACCCTGTCTGACACAGTTCCACTGCCCATTCCTTCTCTTTAATTTGCTGGTTCTTAGCTTAGAATTTCTCCATATTTTCTCCTAGAAGAAGGGCCTTCCCTGGATTGACACATTCTTCAGTGAGTGTACATTCTGTTGAGTGTATGATTTCCTCCATCCTAGGGGTGCACTTCCTTGTGACCCCCATCTGCTTTCATTTTCTTCTTTGTCCACCCTCTTACCCTCCATCACCTCCTTTTATGATGTTGTTATCAATTTATTCTCTTTTGAACACTTTTATTGTCATTTCAATGGCATTTTGGAAGAACAAGAAGATGAATGTGTACACTCAGTTTATTGCCTAGTCACAGGAGTTTTTGGTCAGCTACTTTTGAGGGGTTGTCTTAAGAAAAAAGGAAACTTGGCAAATTTTGAGAGTGATTTTATTTTTACAAATGTATTTATATTAAAAAACAATGAGTCAAAAATGTTATTTCTGTCTTTAAAGGCTGGAGGCTAATTATTTTGCACTAGGCAATATTAGGGAAGAATTCGGTAAGCATTTTCTGATTTACCCATTCATCCAAGTCCAATTACATCCTTAGATCAGCAGCTCCTCCAATGTGGCGTTTCTGTGTATTGGAGACTCCTCTCTCAAGGTTACATGGTCTAATCAGTTATTCTGTGAACACACCAAAACTATTCAATTTGCTAATTTGGTCCTGCAGTGATATGGGTATGTCCCTTTCATTTAACCATTCTGTTATGACACAAACATGACTATAATGTAATAAGAAAAGACATTCCCTCTGCTGATTTTCTTTAGTTTTAGTTACATTGAGCTGAAAGCATCTCTCTATTTGGAAAAGTGGAGATAATTACATAACAATCAGGTAAGGTGTGGATTCAATCATCTGTAATGATTTTATAGTGCCTAGGAAATAATGGTCTAAATTTTTAGGATTGAATCTACCACAAATTCATTGAGGAATCGACTCCTCAATATTGTGTTTTGAATATCTAATAAAAATGTAACATACAGACACTCTGACTGGCTTAAATGTAAGGAAAAATATGGATAAGAATATGTGTGAAATGGACAATTATTGGGGTATCTGCTCAATTGACACTCCCCCCCTCTTCTCTGAGAAATTCACCCCTACATATCTCTAGCTTCTCTTTGTTTGTTGCAAGACCTTTGTCTATTGCAAAAGTAGTAGACTTTGACTACTACTATTGAATTGCCCAGAGTTTACACCTGATCACGCTGAGCCAATCAAATTCTTTCTCCAAGGAATTGATACTCAGAGTCATCTAGTTCATCTCTAAACATGGCTAGAGATGTACAATGTGAAAAAAGTCCCTGGATGTTGGACAGCTACCCATCTCCCACCATGTAGAAACAGAAACAGATAACAAAGAAGAATGATGGAAACAGGCAAAGAGAATCATAGAGATGAGAGACTATGTACAGAAAGGTTGAGAGAAGTTTTGAGAGAGAGAGACAGAGATAGAGGGAGAGAGAGATTGAGAGTCACTGCCACGGTTTCTAACAGCTTTTATTAATGATTCCAATCCCTTTAAAGGTGTGGAGTTGATGAGACACTCTTCAATTCCTATATCAAAATCTCCTTTTTGCTTAAGCTGGGTTTAGATGGTCTGCTACTTGCCACCAAAGAGCCTAAAATAAAACAGAACACACAGCAGAATGGAGAGACTGTTTACTGCCAAGTACATGAATAAAAGAGATGCAAAGACTGCTGGGTTTAAATCTGTGGAAAAAGAACAAATTAGCTGTGTTTAACTCTTTTGCTTTGATTCTGAGTTGGTTTCCACTGATTTTTTTTTCTTTATTAATACATAAGAAATGTCTCTTCAACAAATCTCATAATAAGTCTTCAGCAAGAACCTAATTCCCGAATGTTTAGAAGATTTACTTCATTTGGTTGAAGTGCTATAAAGTTATTATATTTTCTGTAATATAAATCAGCTTTGATAAAAACAGAGAGTTTTGATAAAACTCATTAAATAAATTTGAATGAGCTTTGTAGAATCTAGCACAATGTCTGGTAAATTGTATAAAGCTTGTTAAAAGTTAGCTCATGCTCCCTTTCTTTCTTAAACTAAAAACAAAATTTCATTGACAAATTGTTTCATTTACTCAGGAGACATTTGAATACCAAGAACCATACCAAGTCCTGGGGCTATAGAAACCTTAAACTCTGGAAAAAAATCCAGTTAGAAATGCAGAGGAGACACACTGAGACAAATATTTTCAGTACTACCTGCTAAGGACTGTAATACAGGGATGACTAGAAATCTACAGGGGCACAGAGAAGGAGCAACTGCTTGGCTGTTAAGACAATGGTGGCAAATTTGCCAGTTTTGCCCTCAAAGAAATTATTTAAATTCTATAGCCCCCAATTTATTACTTGTAACATGAGGTTTACAAGAATTTTCTCTTTTGTTTTTGTCATGGTTAAAGGAGGTTAAAAAAATAATAGTACTTCAGGAGTACCAGTATTATCTGCAGAAGTTAAGGAAAAGCCACAACGAAGAGGTGAGATATAACCCGAGTCAAAAAATGTTTAGTTAGAGGTACAAGTTTTCCCAGGGAAGGGTACTGTAGAAAGAGAAAACAATACATATAAGAGAATATCCTACCCATATCCTGGGTAAATTGTCTTCAGGCAGTAGGGAAAAGCTTTTGTGTGGACCAGTAGAGAATGTTTTGGAAAGGAGTGGTTGGAGAAACAGGTTGGGGCTCAGTTTGGAAGAGCCATGTATGGAGATGGGATTTTATTCTGTAGGTATTTAAGAAGTCAACAGACATTTTAAAGCATGAGCATGGTAATCTGGGGGAGGAAAACTGTTTTCCTTCTACTTATCTTAGGTTCATTGGCTGATGCCTTGTAAATCAGACTCACAAAAGCCGATTAATAAGAGAATAACAAACAGAAGTTTTTAACATGTGCATAGTACATACACATAGAAGTACCCAGTGATGACTAACACATAAAGGGTGATTAGAACTTGGGCTTACATGTCACCTTAAGAAAAGAATAATAAATTTTTAGAGAAATGGTAAGACAGAGGAAAAGGACATTGAGTATCTGGGGGGCAAGTTCTGAAGATAAATATATGGGGGAAACTAATGGAAGATAAGGGTTATTTAGTAAAAATTTGTTACATAGGTTTCTCTGGTGCTGTCTTTAGACTGGTAAGGGTCTAGAGTTGTCTCTGGTGATTAACTTCTGTCTTTCTGGTAGAGAGGGGAGGGGAGACACCTTTACAAATTTACGTCCTGCTTAGACAAATAGGGGGAGGGTAGAGAGCTTTTTCTTAATTGTCTTTAGCTCAAAATAATCATTATGCCTAAGTGTCATATTCTGCTACAATTTGACAATGCCTAAGTGTCATATTCTGCTACAATTTGACAATCAAATTTGTTTTTAGGTTGATAAGCTGCAGGATTTGTGGAGAAAGCACTAAAAGGAGGAAGGGAAGAAGTCCAGTCTGGAATTAAGATAATAATGCATCTATACTTTGTGTTTGTTTCTTAGGGACCATTCATTCTCAAGACTGCAAAGGCTAATGATGATTGCTGTGGGAAAATGAAACAGAGCAGGACTCTGTGGAACCCTCCCCAGTACAAATCCTTTCCATGTCCCTGTTTCTTGTTTGTAGGAAATAGGTCTCATTCAGTCTCCTTGATCTTCCCTGAGTTCCAAAGGGTGGCTTCAAACAGTTGTTAATCAGAAAAGGGAGGGAATGCAGAAACAAGGGAGAAACAGTCAAGAAACAATAGTACAATCATGGGGCAGCATCCTGGTTCCTCCTCAAGGAATATGCATAACAATATCTTTGAATTCTTCTGCAGGAACTAAGGCCCCCACCCAGGTTAAGGATGGTAACTTCAGACTGGGTACAAGATTCCTGGAGCACCACCCTGTTACCTCACAACCAACAAATCAGAAGACAGTCACACACCTTGCAGCCCTCATCCCAGATTCTCTCTGTAAAAACTCGTCCCCCAAAAACTATCAGGGACTTCCGTTTTTTCTTTTTTTTTTTTTGAGCATGAACTGCACATTCTCCTTGCTTGGCCTTGCAATAAACCTTTCTCTGCTCCAAATTCCAGCGTTTAGGTTTGTTTGGCCTCACTGTGTGTTGGGCACATGAACTTGTGTTCGGTAACAAAAATATTCCCTTCCCAAAAGTGTTCATGGATTTAAAGATTATCTTGAAGACAGAAGAGCAGAAACCTGTGGGCTAAAATACAAAGCAAGAAAGAGAAATATAAAGTATTTTTAAATGTGTAGGAAAATTACAATGCAGATGGATAATGTTACTTAATGAATGTGAGGCAGGAAGAGGGCAGGACACAACCTTTAAAAGACTGACAGCCGGGCTTCCCTGGTGGCGCAGTGGTTGGGAGTCCGCCTGCCGATGCAGGGGATGCAGGTTTGTGCCCCCGCCCGGGAAGATCCCACATGCGGCAGAGCGGCTAGGCCCGTGAGCCATGGCCACTGAGCCTGCGCGTCTGGAGCCTGTGCTCCACAACAGGAGAGGCCACAACACAACAGTGAGAGGCCCAAGTACCGCAAAAAAAAAAAAAAAAAAAAAAGAATGACAGCCATTGAGGACATGACATAAACTGGTTAGAACCAACTAGGTCCAAGATGGCGGACGAGTCAACTTCCACTAGACCTTGAGCCTCAGTATACACTCATTGTAATACATCAACAAGCTAAATGACATACTCACAGGCACCATGACAGTTCTGAGGCTGACCATAAAAGGCCAAAAAATGGGCATTGGCCCAATTCCTGGAAATCCCCACCCCTTCTCTAAAATAGCTGGAATACTCCTCTTACTCATTTGCCTATGAAATTACTCACCCCAGTAAAAACTGACAACCCCGTACCCTGGTGTCTCTTGCCTTCTTAGATGGCACACACTCTGTCTATGGAGTGTGTATCTCCCTGAATAAACCTTCTTTCACTTTATTATGGCTTGTTCTTAAATTCTTTCCTACACGAAGCCAAGAACCTACACTTGGTGGCTGTCCCAGGGAATTACCTGAGACCTGGGACGTGACCTTCCTCTCATGCTCCACTTTCTTTTCCTGCAACAAATGCAGCTATTTAAGACTGATTGAACAGATTCATTGATTGTTGCTTGGTGGAGCCCAGTGCTTAAGGCTATTTAGCCAACAGTGAGTACCAGGAATTGTCCTAGTACACTACTATAACTATTTGTATCTGAAAATTTTCTTCCCACACTTTATAATAAATCTTAGTCATGCACTTAACTTAGGTAATGGTTATAAAGCCATGGGCCATGTGGTCCAGTCTCAGAGTTATAGACTTGGAACCAAAATATTATTTCCAAATAACTAAACTTCTCTCCTTCTATTTCTAGAATGCCACAAAGAGAACACAGGCCCAATGCATTGCCTTTTAAATCCCTTTCTGTTCTTGTTTCACACACTGTAGTTGCTCCCATGCTTCTTAATTCCAAAACTCTCTGAGACTCTTTCCCCTGACCCAGTCTGAGTACTATTTCTTTTGTGGTTGTTTGGTTGGATTTTTGTTTCTTTTTTATTCCCACCACTTTCCTTTTGAGTTTGCATCACAGAAGATCAGAGGAACCAATCTGGCAAAGGAAGATTCTCAGTAGACAACCAGGGATGGGAAGAAACTAAGAGAGCAATGGCAAATCCTCTTTAGCAAGCAGGACGAGGGGAATGGCTGGGACCATTCATGTATGAGTGATTTATCTCTAACAGCAAATTGGGCCAGGGTGAACAAAATATGAGAAAAAGGTATACTAAAGAAGAGGGAAAAGGTGAAATATGGGAAAAGTTGGAATATATAAGTCTGATCTTTGGTCTGATAAACTATGCCCCACTCTGGTTTTCACACTGGGTTAATAAGAGTGAAGATAGAGTCTGAGGTATCTATTACATTTTCTTTCAGACATTTGAATAGACTGTGATTTATTTTTCTGAAGTTCTTAGATGGGGAAATGGGTAAGGACAAGTTATAAGTAATAATGAAATAATAATTAATGTTTACTGAATACTTACTAAGGGCCAGTCATTTTGGAAACATTATCTCATTTAGTTCTCACAGATACCTATGAGATATATTCTGTATTCTCTACTTTATAGGTAGAATTTTAGAAAATTTGAATAACTTGCTCAAGTTGGTGGAGCCCAAATTTGAACACAGGTGTTTTTAGTCTAGAGTTCATAATTTAACCATTGGATTGAGAAGGAATTCTCAATCCTAGAAGGAATGGAGGGGAGAGTAAGAGACTGTATAAAACACATTAAATTGAAGTTATTGTCTTACCTCGTGATACTTCCTCTGAATTTTTAGCTTGTATAAAAATGAGAAAAATTCTCATGAATATGAAAATTAGCTAATCTTAGAGAGAAAGATCTTTAGTAATGGTTAATAGAATTAACTAGCAATAATAGCATCTATGGGAGGAAATGACTTTAACACTATTTTTCAAATAAACAAGTATGCTTTGAACACCAATTGTGCCATATTTTGGAAGTCAAGCAAGAAGTATAAAACTTTGATCTTGTATGTGAAATAATTACCTGGGGTACATATCAAATGCTTGGTTTTACTCCAAGAAAACCTCAGAGTCTGGTTAAAGTGAAATATTTTAAACATGTTTCTTAGGATAACAGCCCAGGTTTTAGGGCCCTTCCAAGTCATTTGGAGAAGGGACTGTCACAATAAGAACATCATCTTCAGAACTATCTCATCAAGTATTAAGTTGCCCTTACAAATGTCCACTTTTTCTTCTTATTGTAAAATACTAAATTAACCATCACATGCAGCTTTCAGTACTCAATATATTACATTGGAAGTCATCTACAAATCAGAATGTACAGTTTGAAAGTGATTAATGAAGCATCACTTCATTATAAGACAACAATTTTGTCTATAGTCACACATTTTTGTTATTTTACAGTCTTGGTGTTTCTTGTGTATTTTTAATGGAATAATTTTACAAAATGAAAGTCTGAATCTTGGGAGTGACTCTTTGGTTTAGAAGGGAAAATTGGATCTTGCTAAAGTTGAGATGTATAGTTGTTAGTCCTACTGCAGTATATCTTGAAAAGACAACAGAATTACATCTCAAAATTTATATTGTTGTTCTGTATTATGTAAACTTTCCACATTCTGCATGGTGCCTGGTACATTCCAGAGAAGAAGGTAGCCAAAGATGATAACATTTTAATAATATTAAGTCATATGAATTTATTTTTCATACAGTTCCCATGGGATGAAATACATAATCTTATTTGAGCTAATTGAAATTACATGCCAAAAATGGAAATACGGTCCATGGTCTTTAACATGTCCAGCTGCCATTTAATACCAAAAATATCTCACAATTAACTTGATTACTTATATATGGTATATTGTGTCTAGTGGCCATCAAATGGAGTAACATATTTTAAAATGTTCCGTGAATTACAAAGCATCCTAAAATGTAAGGTTTCATAATAATAGCTATCTTTCACCAATGTATTTAAAAAAATAACATGGTACATATCTAATAGTTTTTATTGTAAACCTCCATTTGGCTATTTTGTTAATGACTGATTCCAAATTATTGGCTCTGTCAAATCTATTGGTGCTATAAATTTCAGAATAAAAATATGAAATCAAATAAACTAGACCTAAAGTTGAGACACATTTTTTTCTAGAAAAGTAGTAGTTAAAATTTGAGACAAAAACGGTTTAAAATGCATTTGATACATATTTAAAGATAATGCCTTAAATAATTAATGCCTCATTTTGGTCTCTGCAAATATATGGAATACAGTGCTAAGAAACTGTCGGCACTTGAATCTTAATGTCATCATTTTCAGATCCAACTTCTAAAGAATATAATCACTTCTAAGAACAACACACAGAAAATGTGGGTTAACGCACTAGTGGGTTAGGTCTTGACTGTATGCAACAAACAATGAAATTGACACCTTGGGCCTTATATGGAGACAAGCACACTTTCATTGCTCTGAAATATGTCAAATTCTTACTAACCCAATTTAAATTTACAAGTCTGTTTCCAAACACAGTTAGGTTTGCCAGATTTCATGGCCCATATTTCTTTAACCCTGGCAGATAAGCCTATTTATCTTTCTCTTGCTTCACCCTCACCCACAGGTTTCTTCCAGTTCTACACTCTGGTTGAAGTCTTGCTGGCAGGGCATTCTGACCCTTGGGACCCAATCCTGAGCATACTGACCTTAGTGATCTGACCTCTTTGTGAAGAGACTTTTCACCTTTGGATCCCAATCTTTCAGGACAGTCATGAGGCACTTCACAAATGAATTCTGATACCTGCAGATTTTACGACCCCTGGGTGAAGATCACTAGGCCCCAGGCGGGCAGTATTTTTGCTCAATTAATAACACTCCAGCTGCATCATTTTCTAATAGGAAGAACAGCTATATTGCTCTGAAGGCAACTTCTGACTATTTGTAATTCTCCACTTACAGGAACTTCTCCTGTCCTTAAATTCAAGGACTTAGTTAAAGGGGTAAGCAAACCCAGTGGGAAGTCCTCTTTGATGTGCAGGAGCTCAGATATGCAAAAGTCTTGATCAGCCAATGCTTGAAAAGTGCTGACTCTTCTCCCTTTGGGGATTGGCCATTAACTCACTTCTAGGCTTCTCAAGTAAAGCTGTTTCTCTGGTTGCTTCAACTTCAGTCAATAAGTGGTTTTTCGTCAGCAAGTGTAAATAACACTCCAAAAAAATTGCCAAAGTGAACTCATTTAGCATCAGCTCATTAGCATGATGTAAGGGACAGCCCTCTGGTATCCACATGGACTTCCCGGTTTACCGCAGTCTTTTTTATTTGTTCTCTCTGCCTTCAAGTCTCTTCCTGCTTCAAAAAGATCTTAGATACAACTGTGTGAAAAATTTCCAATACTCACTTTATTTCATGACTCAAGAGCTCTCACTGGGATCCATGTCCCATCTTGGTGACTCTGCCTGTTGTTCAACATCTTACCACCATTATGTCTCAGCATCGTCATTTTGTCAACCTCCTTCCATATACTTCCATGTTATTTATCTGCTCCTGGTACCATTGTTTCTTCCTGCAGTATTTTTTTTCTCCAGTCTATGACTTCTGTTTTCATTAACACCTTTAAATTTTAAAGGCCCCTTCCTCCATAAACTTTGCTGAGGTTTACCTACATCTGACCCATTGCTCTTCTAGTCATTATATCCTCAACATGGATATACGAAATTTTACTCTATCATATTTAAGCTATTCTTAGTAATAATGACAATACTAGTAACAACTGTTTTCCAAGTCTTACTGCATTTCCTCACATATCACTTTTTATCATAGCAATAAGCCTCTAAGATAGATAGTATATTCATTTTATAGAGGAAAAACTGAAGCTTAAGGAAATTTCATAAGGTCACCTGGGTAGTAAGTACCAGGGCTGGATGTGAACACAGATTTGTCTAATAGCAGAACATAACCACTTAATTACTCTGCTATGCTCCTGACCACTCAAACACCTAAGCCTTATTGAGCACTTAGTAGGGATCAGACTCCACAGCTAAGTGCTAGAGACAATAAAACCATAGTTCCTGCCTGCCTCTATGGATGTATTTGGAGCAAAGAGATAAATGGTAAAAGGTGCAGAACTGCCTTGAGTAAATAAGGAGAACTCACCAGGAGAAGTGACAGAGTTAAATCTGAAGTGGGGAAGAAGGAGCTTGTCAGGCCGACAAAGAAGGACTGACTTTCCACGTGGAAGGAGGTATAGGTACCAAGGTGGAGAAGCAAGAAGGATCTTGATGCACTTGAGAATGCAGTCCCGCAGGTCAGGATTAGTTGGAGAGGAGGTTTCAGAGGCTGGGAGGCTCATATCCCAAAGGACTTATATAAAAAGATGGAGGGAGTTGGAATTTATCCTCTTAACGGTTGGCTTTGTCATCAATTCTCCCTGCATGATTTTCCCTCCTGATTGAATCCAAAAGGTTTTGATGACAGGGTCATTATCTCAATTGTTTGTATTCCCGCACTGATGTTCCTCCAGGCAGAAAGGAACTCATCTGTCCTTTGGAGGCCTTGGATTTCTTGCTGTTTTTTCTTCGTGTAGACTGGAACCTTCAGGAAGCAGTGAATACCCTTATTCTGGGAAGTGTGGGTCCTGAACCTGTGGAGTCCCTATTCCCTATTCCAAAAGAAGTTAAGTGGCTGCTGTTCAAAGGGTGTGATGCTTAGGAACTTGTATTAAAGTTGTGATCAGGAGTAAAAAGAGAGAGAGGCCCAACAGTGGCTTTAATATAGGGAATTGGCCTAGAGAAGATAAAACAGAAACATATAGTAAGAAATAGAAGTGGAGTGTAGGGAAGGGAGGGCATCATAATCAACACTTATCAGCTTTGCCTTCATGAGAAGCCCTGTTTTTATTACCACGAAAATAAGATCACTCCTCTGCACTGTCACTGTGGGAAAAAAAAAAAAGACTTCAAGTAGAAGGTGATCTAAGTTTTTCAAAGTGAGAGAACAATCAGAAAAAGTTTCAGGAGTTGAATCAGTAATTCTGTGAAGGGCAGTTTAATGTGAGTGTGTTTTTACATCCATAAGAGAGGTATTATCCCTTCTTGCTAATGAAAAAGATGGGTGGTCTTAAAGCTATTTATGGCCATGCAGTTTGGGTCCCTGCTGTTGTAATTGTGAGAAGAGATTGCTTAGTGCTCTGTGTTCGGTAGGGGATTATTAAAAGGACCTAGAAAAGATGGAATTTGTAGCATTCTAGAATGCACCCTGACCATCCATCTTGCATGGGATGAAGGGGTTTTGGGTATTTAACTTCCTGGAAGCCTTGATGTAGAAAATGTCCCAATTGTTCTCTTTTACTTTAGAGTTTCAAAACAGTTCTATTTAGTGATCCAAACTTGGTAGATGGAAAAAGAGGGAATTGATGTTCTAAATTATAGAAAAATAAAATAGCTATGTAGAACTTCTTCAATGATAAAATCATATACAAGGGCTTAAACTTCAATAAATGAAAATATGGAAAGCAAATGTTTAAAAGATATAGTCTGTTTGAATTCAAATACTTATTCTACTTCTCAATACTCGTGTGACCTTGGGAACAGGTCTCTGTTTCTTCATCTGTAAAAGAGCGGTAAACATGGCATCTACCTCATGGGTTCTTGTGAGAATTAAACCCATTATATGCATAAAGCACTTGGAACACAGGACGTCCTCACCAAATGTTAACAATTATTTTTATTCCTTTTAAGTTTATAAATCTCTTTCAAGAGTATAAAGATTTACCAAAGAGTTGTCATTTGAGTGTGTTATACAATTGTTTTCAAGATAGTTAAGATGATAATTTGAACAAATTTATGTATTTAATGTTTTAGTAACTGTAGACATCGGTACCAGGTGTTTGAATCTCTCTCCCTCTTTATGTGTGTGTGTGTGTGTGTATATATATATATATATATATATATATATATATATATATATATGAATATATCTGTATTCTTCTGCCTCCTGTCTTACCCCCAATGCAAACTGTAGCATGTATAAAAGGGGAGGCGGGGGCTGACCACTACACTGTTAAAATTTAACACGCACACACACGCACACACATTCTGAAACATTTCTCAGCACATGGCATTCTTCTCATCATCCTTACTTTCCCTGCACCTATAGACTCAGGAAAAACTGAGGATAGGGAACCCTTCACTTTTGACTTACTGCCTAAAGTTTGAGAATAAATGTTCTAGAATCTTAAGTAAGGTTTAACTAATGTTAAGTAACCAAAGTTTCATAAGCTCTGCTTATAATATCTATTAGCATTTAAACACGCAGACTGCAAATTCCAATTCTTTATAGTAAATTATTTTTTTTCTTTTAATTGGACTCTTGGTGGCAGATGGAATGCCAGTGTCAAAAAAAAGCAATAAGTCATGTCTCTAGGCTTCATCCTTAAGACCTTTCCACCCAGGCTCATCAAGATTATGCACTGTTGATCCAATCAACAGGAAATAGGACATGCTCATTTTCCTATTAAAGGCCCAAAGAAAATGTGTCTTGTTATCTGGCAGAGGCAGATTCGCGTGCTGGGTTTAATTTCTGTATTTCTGCATGATTTGCCTCTGGGTCACCTCCTCTTAAAATGTCCCAAGGATGAATATTTGCCTCAAGGTCCTCTACTAGTGCTCCCAGCAGGAACCTCAGCCCTCTACACAGGACACTTTCCACAGACACCGCCAACGTCAGAAGGAGCTGCTTGTACATGTCTCATAAATATGGTCTCCCTGCTTCAAGTTCTCCTCTCTGACCTTTGTCCTCTTTAGCGGAGTTCAATTGTCTCCCACATATACTTAAGCTAGTGATAGAAATGTTAAGCAAAAGGTGAAAAAAGGGGCAAATGGATTCATCATGAAAAGGTACCGTGCCATAAAAAACTCCATACGCCAAGATGCCGTTCACAGTGGGTAGTAAATTTATGAAACTCATTGCCTCAAGATATTATGTGGGCAATTATATATAAATAGGTTCAAGAAGGGCTATGGCAGGTTATTTAACAAAATTGAGATGCCAGAGGTAGAAGTGGCAAGCTCATCCCTTACCTTCGGGAACATTGTGGAGGCTGGTGAACATTGCTTAGTGCCTCAGTCAGAGAGGTGCTCAACTGGGGTGTATTAGTTTCCTGCACCTACTATAACAAATGACTGCAAACTTGGTGGCTTAAAAACAACAGAAGTTTATTCTCTCACACTCTGGAGGCCAGAAGTCTGAAATCCAAGGGTTTGCAGGGCACACTCCCTCCAGGGGCTCTGGGGAAGAATCGAGTCCTCTTCCAGCTTCCCATGCCTACCCTGGTACTCGCATCTCTGCTTCTGTTTCTCACCTGTGTGTCTGTCTTATAAAGATACATATAATTATATTTATAATCTAGGATAAGCTCCTCCTCTATGATTTTTCATTACATCTTTTGCCATATAAGGCAATACTCACTCTTTTGCCATATTATGTAATATTCACAGGTCCCAAGGATTAGGAGTGCACATATCTTCTTGAGAGCCACCACAGGGAGGGATCATCATTCTAAGTGCACTAGTGTTTGTATTATTCCTCCTTTTTTTCAAGAGTCAGAGGGCTACTCCAGGCTAATCACTTAATTCTTATCACGAGACTACCAACTGTAACTTTCTTAATTTCTGCATTCCATACATCATTATTGAGCACTAGTTCTGCTGGATATTTAAAAGAAAACAAGGGTAGCCAAGTATGTTTGAGAAACAGTAAATATAGAACAACTTCAATGAGACTTCTCAGAGGCTTACTATATCTATCGTCTTTATGATGTTCTAAAAAGACCATATACTAGGCTCATTTTCCAGACTCTTTTAACTCCAAAGTGTATGTTCCCTAGCACACACTTTGAGGAACTATGCTCTAACATTAATACTTTTAAGAATAACATTCAATCAAACTCCATTGCTGTTTTTCCTGTGAGGACCAAATGTAGGTCCACGGTGCTCCGTGTCATATTTACAGGTTATAATTTTCTCATAATTACTTGAATTATTACAAGAGAGGCCTAGTTGTTCTCTGACTTAACAAGTTCCCTCTGGATTTGAGCAGATTTTCTTTCTTTTGGGTTTACATGAAAGTCAATAACTTTCCCTAGAGCTATCCAGCTACTATAATCTAGACATATATACAGTCCAAGGAAAACTGTACATAGGCTTCTGTGGTTTTGCTGGCTCACTCTGGGTAGAAAGTGAATGCTGCCTTCAAGAAAGTCCTATGTGCTCATCTTGACTCTTCCATGTCAGGCTGCCAAATTTATATCTTTTAGAGACTGAGCAGATCTTAAAAAGAACACTACACCTATTCCCTTAACATCTTTTCATTTTTCTCTTGGACTCAGGTAAGAGAAGAGGAATGTTATTATATCATAAAAGTTGATATATTTTTAAGTCTTTGAATGCTCTTTTATTTTTAAAAGTTTTTTTTTAATAAATGCTTTTATATTTTCTTCATCTGGTCACTCAATAAATATTTATTGAGTCTTCTGATGTGCCAGCTCCTGTGGTAGATTTGAGATGGGGAAGGAGCATGAATCTGGGTGACAATGTTCCTGCCTTAAATGCACTCTCAGTTGGGTGGAAGGCATGCAGTGTGAGAAAAATCTATCTATTATGAAACACGTTTGAACAGCAGTGTGAGAAACATGGGATAGCAGTGAAGAGGAGAGAAAGACAAACTCTGCTTGGGAAAGTTTTGCAAAAGTAACATTTACACTGGGTTTTGAAGAATGAATAGAAGTTTATTTACTTGGGAAAGTATACTCCAGGATGGAAAAAACAGCAAATGTAGGGGAACAAAATCAGAACTGTATCTGGTGTACTTGGGGACTGGTGAGAAGTATAGAGTTACTAGGCAGAGGTAAAAAGGGATATAGCACTGGAAAGAGAGAGGTTGAAGACATAGGCTTGCGTCCAATTGGGGAGGATTCTGAATTGTCCTGCCAGGAAGCTTGGACATTCTTGTACAGGAAATTGGGAACCTTTGAAGGGTTTCTTACAAAGGGGTGACATGATGAGATTTTGATTTTAGAAAGATAATTCTGGAAGTCAGGACACATGGAAGATTTCTTTTTAAGGGAAGAACCTGTTAGATTACTAGTAAGGAAACAATAATAATCTGTTTAAAAGGTGAAGAGGGCCAGAACTAAGGCAGTGGCATCTGAGATAGAAGTAGCATGATTTATTGACAATCTGATTGATTGTCCAGTGAATGAGGGAGGGGCTGATGTTGACTCCAAGGCTTTTGTTTTACTGGGTCAGTTGGGCGGATAGTGAAGATAACAAGCAGGAAAAGCAAGAACAGGAGTTGCTTTGGGGTGGGTTTGCGGGTGGGAGTGGGTTGGGAAAGACTAGGTTGTAAATAGGGAGGGAGATACACAATCATCTGTGGCAGAGACTGGGGGTTGCCTCACTCAGCCTCCATTTCACCCAGTTTCAGTGCGACCTGCTGTCCTATATCCTATGCTACTACGATGCAGTACTGCTCAAGACCTACATTTCCCAGCTCCCCACACCACCGTGGCTACCCATCCCATATCCACTCCTGAGATTTGGAAGGTGGAGGTGGGCATCCCAAGGCGGATACCACGCTCCTGTTACCTCAGCTGTTGCCACTGGTAAGCGTGACCTTGGGGGTTTGTTTCTTCTGTAGCAGCTGCAGTAGAGTTTCCAGTGTCCAGTCTTTAGCTTGACAGTGTTGAAAGGCAGGGTCAAGGACACTCATTTTGCTGGCAGAGGTTGTAGAAGAAGAGGTGGCATGGTGGTTCCGGAGCTAGCAGCCTCCTTCTTCTCCAGTCTCCTGATTAAGACAGAGGCAGTGTCTCCTATGGATGTAGTTCCAGAGTATTGTCCCTAGGAACTCAGTGTAAGGCCTATTCAGTGTAAGGCCTATTCCTCTAGTCTGTCCACAATTCCTTTTTTTTTTGGCCATGCCATGCAGTTTGCAGGATCTCAGTTCCCCAACCAGAGGTGGAACCCAGGCCCTTGGCAGTGAAAGTGCAGAGTCCTAACCACTGGACCGCCAGGGAATTCCTTTTCCACAGTTCTTAAAGCACCAAAATCTTCTCTTCTTAGCCTAGCTGGAATGGTTTCAGTTTCCTATATCTGATCCCTGACCAACTCACCTTCAAATGGAAAAAAATTATTAGAGAATTCTTTAAATATTGTTCTCTTTATAAAATCATTAAGTATGTGTGACTTTATGTATCTTTGGCTACTACTGACACTGTGAGATTATGAAGGACAATCTTCATAATCTCCATTGTGAGATTATGAAGGATATGACCTTGTCATAAACACCTTTGAATGCCCAGTGCCTAGAACAGTGCTTTGCACTTGGTGGTGGCCAATAAATTTGTTAGGTTTCATTGCATTTAATTGAATTGACTGAACAATTTGTGCTTCTCCTAATAGTGTCATATAATACATTTGGCAATCTCCCTGACTCTGATAGTTGTTTTATATGATAAATTGCCCATATTGTTAGTATCTAAAAATGCTTTGATCTTAAATTTCTTCAGAATTCTCAAATACATGCCATCTGGCTTCAGTGACTCATGGAAATTTAATGTCTTGAGTTGTATTCACCACCTGTTGTTTCTTTTTTTATATTTATGCTAGTGAATCATATTTGCTTTCAATGAAAAGTAATTCTTTAGTAAAAATTCTACATTTATCCTGTCAAGGATGATCACAGATTGAGTAATACAGAGAAACAATTCAACCTTCCTTAATCCTTAACTACTCCTGTCCTCTCCAGAGAGGATGGGATTACATTTTGAGTTCTTCATCAATTACCAGACAGGGATCACTTTCAATCCTCAGACTATTCTTGTAGAGGAGTGGTTTTTCTCCTCTATATTTTATCTGAATTTAGTAGTCTTCGTCTCTCTTGCATTTCAGCAGTATTCATATTTAGTGTTCTATGCCAATGTTACTGTCTCTTCCATATGTTGTATTTCTTCTTATGGACACATGATTTTAATACTTTCAATGGTATGGGGTCTTCAAAAGTTCCCTATGCATTCCTGTATAATAAATCAACTAGAGGACGTATGAGATTGGGGCATAGATACTCCTTCCTGTACCTATCAGGATACCTTTGGTACCAACTCAAACTGGCTAAAAGATAAGTGGAGTAGTAGTACTGAGAGAAGCCTTCAAGTATAGTTTAAATAGAATACTTGTTCCATTTCTTTGTGATTTTCCTGGTTCTGCCTCCTTTGTTTTGGCTTCATACGTAGGCTGGCTTTTCCATAGTTGCAAGAGAGCCATCAACAATAACAGGAACTGTATGCTGGTATGCTGCCTTGTCACATCCATTGAACAAAATTCCTAAGCTTTGCTCTCTCATGGGACCACCCTTTAATAGGGAAGATGAGTTCATCTCTGGAACAACTGCATGAGCTGTACTTCATGAGTATTATCCAATGAGGGAAATTTGAATGGATTTGGGGAAGGAAACTATGACATCTCTTCTTCTTATGACCCAGTTTGCCATGGTCTGAATTAGACTCCAGGGGGTCAGTTGGGCAATTTCCCCATATCCGTAAGGTCAGAATAGCTTTTAGTATATATTGTTGCATCATCTTTACTGTATACATTTTTCCTGTTTCCTCGGTTAACAGTGCAAAGCTTAAGGGCAGATTTTATCTCTTTTATCCCTTTATTATTGATGCTGAACAGTTACTACAGGAGTCTCTTCACTGTAGGAAGCCAATACATGTTCATTCTCTATATGTCATTCTGATTAAATAGCCTTAGAATAATGTAACTTTTAGATTTTTATAATTATAGTTATTTTTTTTTGGCTGCATCCCACCCAGCCTGTGGATCTTAGCTCCCTGACCATGGATCGAATCCGCGCTCCCTGCAGTGGAAGCACGGAATCTGAACCACTGGACTGCCAGGGAAGTCCCTGTAAAATTCTTGACTTAGGCTTTGCCTCTTGGGTCATACTGAGCCAGAACTAGGTAATCAGTCAGTTATTAAACACATATTAAGTCCTACTGTATGCCAGGTATTTGGTGGGTGGTTGGATGGAGGAGATAGCAAGGAGTTTAATACAGGTAGTATCTCATTAAACTATTTTAAGGCAAAGGTAAAGGGAAGATAACTATCTCTCAGGTCTGCACGTCTTCTCCTATCACTTTTGGAATTCTCCTTACTCTCTGGTGCTCTTCCCAGGTTCTCAGTGCTACTGTATGTGTTGCCTCACATCTTTGGCTGTCTACTGCTGCAGCTCACCAGTTCTGGGAGGGCTCCTCTATCTGTTCATCAACCCATTATGAAACACCTATGAGGATCTCAGGATGAACTGAAGTGCACGACTTGCCTTTGGGACTCCACGGTCTAGTGAAAGGTTGACATGCAAATAGTAATGTGGTGTGTGCCAGGATAGCACAGATAACATCAGAGCTAATCTAAGCTCCCAGAACAGGGAAGTCAAGGAAGTTTTCCCTGAGACAGTGATTCTTATGAATTGAAAAAAAAAAAGAAGAGTCAAAGTCAGCCAGGTGAAAAGCCATTGCTTCAGAGGGAGCAACATGGCCAGAGGTGTGAAAGACCCTAGATGTTAAGGTAGTATTGTACTGTATAGTAGAGTATAAATGCATACCTTTTTTATTTTCCCCCAATTTTTTTCCTTGTGATGAGAACTTTTAAGATCTATCCTCTTAACAACTTTCAAATAGACAATCCAGTATTATTAACTATAGACACATGCTGTACATTACATCCCAATGACTTATTTATTTTATAATTGGAAATTTGTGCCTTTAGACCCCCGTTCACCCATTTCACCAATCCCCCAAACTCCGCCTCTGGCAACCACCAACCAATCAGTTCTCAGTATCTATGATTTTTTTATTCTTAGATTCCACATATAAGTGAGATCACATGGTATTTGTCTAATACTGATACATTTCTGTACCTGGATCATTTAATGTATGTGAGAAGTTGATAAGAACAGCCTCATCTTTCATGTTCCAATTCAAGTGTTCTGGCTAAAGTTTTGGAGATTCTTAAATCACTAGATGACCCCAAGGAGAACAATTTTCGTAATGAATACATGAGACAGCAGTAAAAAAAAAAATGCTTGGGAGTATCTTTCTGCTCAGTAGGAAGAGGAATTTTGTCTCTAGAGCCAGACCTACACGAGAGGAAGCCGATTAAAGCAACTCCTTGCTTGGAGTGACTGGAGAGGATCTCTCAGCAAAACATCTACCCAGTGGGGTCTCTGCTCCTTTCTATCTGGCCACAAATTCTCAACAGTTAACTCACTAAGTGGTGAGGTCAATAAAAGTGGGGCATCCTCTTGTATAGACGGTCTTGGTGATAATGCAGCCCGGCCTGAAAAGCATATTAGCCTAGATTAGCTTATTATCTTTATCAGAACTGTTTCCGTTCAGTGGAGAAAAGAGGATGAGGTCACAGCATACAAGATGAGGCAGGGCTGGGAGAGCAGCAACTAGGCACCCCAGGAGGAAAAACTCATTCAGATGGTGTCAGTTCTGCTGTCTCTTCTGGGGTTGCTTGCATCCTGAGGTCCTGACTTCTCTTTTCCTACTTTTAGTTCTTTCTCTGTTGCGGTAGGCAGAGTAATGTGGTTCCTCCTCCAAGACGTCCTCATTCTCATTCCTAGAACCTGTGACTGTGTTACCTTACATGGCAAAAGGGCCATTGTTAATGCGACTTAAGTTGAGGATTTTCAGATGGAGGATTATCCTGGATTTTCTGGGTGAACCCAATGTAATTACAAGTGTCCTTATAAGTGAAAGAGGGACGTAGGCAAGTCAGAGAAGAAGAGCTGTTGGCAGAAGCAGAAATGTGACACAGCCAGGATCCAGGGAATGTGGGCAGCCTATAGAAGCTGGAAAAGTCTCCCTTAGAACCTTTAGAAAGAACGCAGTTCTGCCATCACCTCGATTTTAGCTCCATAAGACCTATTACAGACTTCTTACCTTCAGAACTGTAAGAGAATAAATGTATGTTGTCATAAGTCACAAAGTTTGTGGTCGTTTGTTACAGCAGCTGTAGGAAATGAATACACCTCTCTTCACTTGATACCTGTGACCCATGAGGCCACCCCTTCCCCCATCCACCACCATCCTCCACCATCAAGTCTGTTCAGAGTCTCTGATTCAGTGGTTGACACTGGGATGCTGTCTTAGGGTCAAAGCCGTACCAGAGCTAGAAGTGGAATGCAAGCGACATCTCAAGAAAAAGTAAGAGGAACAGAGGGCCTGTGGTCATCAAGTCTGAGGCACACCACAAGCAAAGTAACAGAAAGAAGGGGAGGCGCATTGCCAGAGAAGAACACTAACCACTGCGTGCAGGAATGGAGAAGCTAGGATGGGGTGTGGGGCACGGACAGCCAAGAACATTTCAGCGTGACTGAGAGAAGTTTTTTTTGTTGGGTTCCATAACCTGTGACCCAGTTATGAAGGTACAGGGATATTATCCCTCACTGTTATAACATCTTTAGGTGAATGCTTTCAACAAACAGAAAATGAAAAGAATCAAGAAATGAGAGCTTAAGGAAACAATTATGTCTCTATATATGCACAAGCATATTTTTGTTTTAATAATTGATGGAGGCTTACATTATACCCCAAAGCGCCTATTGAAACATATTTTAAAAACTTTATTTCCCATTTGAAAATGACACAGACCTAAACTCTACAAAAGATCAGCTAAAATGACTTGAATTAGTCCCATAAATACTGTAAAGGATTTTCTTTTGCTTTTTAAAAATACGTGTTTTGAGTTTTTTAAAATGTCTTTGGATTTTAAAGCATTTCTCAAGGGTGTACAATAATATATCATTTTTAAAGAACTTTTATCTTTATTAGGGCCTCACCACCACCTTAAAAGGCAGCTTGGGAAAGCACGATTGTCACCATTTTGCAGGAAACTGAGGTCCAGAGAGGTTACGGGACTTGCCGGAAGACAAACTTGTGGGGTGGTGAAACTTAAATTGTAACAGATATTATTACCTATTATTACCTCATTAAATCCTCACAGCATGAGATGAAGCAATAAATGATATATTATTTCATTTTAGTATTGGGGAAATTAAAGCCAAATTGGTGAAGCAGCATTGCTAGCAAAATACAGCAACGTGGAAGAGTCTGTATCTAACTGCCTTTTTCATTCCTAAGTACCTGAGATGTCAAAGTTTTTTTCTTCCCTTTTAAGACACAGTTTGTAAGATGCCTCCTCTCTTCTTCCAGAACTAAATTCCAATTAAAATGCTGATAGAGGATTCAGAAAGGGAGTTCAGTGGCCTCTGCTCAGCTGAAAGGCCCACAAAATTACCAAGGAGACAGGCTCTGGGACATTGCCTGCGTGACCCTTCCCCTGATTAATTGCAGTAACTGCCGTGTCCCTTTCACAAGCACTGACTCTGCAGATGATGGGAGTTTCTGAAGTCATTCAGAACACGGTCAAGTGAGGAGGCCGGAGCGAGGCCTGAGGTATGGATGGCGCTGTGTGTCAAAAACTGGAAGGGAAAGATTCCACTTGTTCACAGGCAGCTGTTCCTTGGGTTACCACAGATCCTATTCAAAAGAATATCAATTCAAGAAGCCAGCTCTTCCTCAAGTCCTCAAGTTGGACCCCCTCCCTGAGAGAAAATGGAGGGGCCCGTATGGTACCACCTCAGCACTTAACAAAGCACGTTCCTTGGAACACTGGTCCTGCTAGGGGGCCTGGGAAAGGGAATCCTGTGGTAAAATAGGTTAAAAAATTCTACCACTATTTCCTCACTGTTTAGATTCCAAAATGTACCAAAATATGTGAAAAGCTTTGTTTTGCTGTGAAGAAACCTTTTCCAAACTTACTGAATCATAGAACACCCACCCCCCTGCCGCCATATAAAAACAAATATAAACATAATGTGGGAAACTTTTCCTTAATTCTTCATTAGGGTTTTTCACTCTAAAAATTTTTTTTTTAGTAGGATTTCAGAAGAAAGATGATAAGGCAAAAAGGAGAAGGGGTGAGATTCTTGAGATTCTATTGCTCCCTAGGAATGAAAATCATAAAATGTCTCCAGGCCTTACATTGTCAGTCTGTAAGATATGTAGCGTTTTCCTCAACTCACAGTGTTGAGAATTTTGAAGTTCTAATCAAACTTTACTGAAGTGATATAAAATTAAACAAACAATCAGAACACTTTAAACCATTGAGGAGGAAAGTGAGACAAGATTATTTTTCAGAAACGACTTTAGTAAACAGTATCTAATACTTTGCACACTTAAGAGACCAGATCAGATAATCAACAAGGACCTACTGTATAGCACAGGGAACTCTACTCAATATTCTGTAATAACCTATATGGGAAACGAATCTGAAAAAGAATGGATATATGTATATGTATAACTGAACCACTTTGCTGTACACCTGAAATTAACATGACATTGTAAATCAACTATACCCCAATATAAAATAAAAATTAAACTAAAAAAATAATAAAAGGCCAGATCATAGTAGTCTTTGTGTTTTCTTCAAATCTTTGATAGAAGTGGCATTTAAATCCCCTACATTAGGTTGTGTATAGAATTTAGAGAGACAACCGGCATTTTTTAATAGCTAAAAAAAAGACCCCTGAAGGATGAATGATGTGAAAACCATGAGAATATAGACAGTTTGTTTTCTCACAACCTAAATACATTGAGTTACTTTACAAAGGCCAGTCTCATGAGAGAAGCAAAAATGTATTTACTTAACTGCTATATATAGGATAACATGGAAAATATATTTCTTGGGATACTGAGCTGCCTGCCAAAGATTGTCTGCATATGTCTACTATTATTCAAATTAGGTAGTTTAAAAAATAACAAGTAGTTTAGAAGAACAAGTAATTCAGTAAGATTATACTCTTAATTTACATCTTTTGATACTTTCCTCCCATCTCATTTGCTGGGGGTTAAGGAAGGCACGGTTTGTGAAGAAAGCTTGTGTATACTTCATTGTTTTTTTTTGTTTGTTTTTTTGTTTTTTTGCGGTACGCGGGCCTCCCACTGTTGTGGCCTCTCCCGTTGCGGAGCACAGGCTCCGGACGCGCAGGCTCAGCGGCCATGGCTCACGGGCCCAGCCACTCCGCGGCATGTGGGATCTTCCCGGACCGGGACACGAACCCGTGTCTCCTGCACCGGCAGGTGGACTCTCAACCACTGCGCCAGCAGGGAAGCCCTACTTTATTGTTTTTGAAAGACTACTTTATTCGCTAGATATTTTAACACCCACCCTGAATTAATACTAGATAGAAATATGCAATAAACACATCCATATTTGCCTTGTATTATGTTGAAGTATTTAAAATAAACCCCTCAAGACACAGACTCAGAAAGTTTGAGGGTAATATTTTTGTTCAGGCTTAATCATAGAAAAGTAATACAGAATATGTTAATTCAAACTTTTCTTTTCAACTTCTAGTGCTTCCCAATTGCTAACAGGATGAAATGAGAATCCCATGCCTTTCCATTTAAGATCCACCACAATCTGTTTTCTCCCTTAGTTCCTGTGGGTCTGAAGGATCTAGTCTTTGTTCCAGCCAGCATCCCTGGGACATATATTCCTCCTGTCTCCACTGCTGTGCCCATGCCTCTCCTCTCCGATCTCACCTCTAGCCATCTGAAATCCATTACTGTTATTAGAGGTCAAAACATTTGCCCCAGGTCACCAAGCAAGGAATGGAAAAAGCTACAATTCAAAACCAGGCACTGGTTTGTAGAACCCATAGTCAATCACTCCACTGAATTTCTGAAATGTTAAAAGGGCTTTTACCATTTCTAAAATGCTGAAATGCTAATAGATCTGGACTTGAATCCTCGTTCTGTGTTTCCAATGTGGATGAGTTTCAGGTAGATATTTGATGTCTCTAATCATTATAAAACAGGAATTATAATAAACCTTCACACAAAGATTCCGGAAAAGGTTAAATAAGATGATTAGCAATTGGTTCAGTCCTTGGTCTGGACTGTAGTGAGTACCCAGAAAATGTCAGCAGTTATTTTTATGTCCTTATAGTGTCATATATATATAGATGCTATATGGTTATATATATATATCAAATTCCTTCTTTCTTTCCTTCCTTCCTTCTTTCCTCCCTCCCTCCCCCCTCTCTCCCTCCCTCCCTCCCTCTCTCCCTCTTTCTCTCTCTCTCTCTCTCTCTCTCTCTCTTTCTTTCTCTCTCTCTCTCTTTCTTTCTTTCTTTCTTCTACCCTCCCCAACAGATTGTATGAATCTTGAGGGGCAGAAAAAATTTTTATTCATTTTGTTAAATCTGCCTAGAGTTCCAAGAACAGTTCTTGAACTTGACGGGTGCTAAATATGTAATTTTGATTGATTGGTATTAAATCGTCCTTTATTCTTTGTGTTAAAAGTTTCTGGCTGCTTATTAAGGACACTACCATTAAAGACTTATGTAATATAATAGCTACTTATCCTATTATAAAATGGATACTTCTCAATAACATAGACATTTTAAGTAATCCTTTGGTATTTAGTTAACATTCAGTAAATATTTTTAAATGTATCTTTCTCTGACAAATAAGGTAGCCTAACAGCTTTTATGTTTTAGACCTTCAATCTTTTTTTTATGCCACAGGAAGTGTTTTGTTAATATTTTCTCCTAGAAGAGCTGGTATGGTAAATTAATTTAGTATTCACATGGATAGATACCACATGCACTTTTCTAGGTGTTTCACTATCCTTTAGCTTTAGCTAATGGGCACTTAAAGTCTTGCTGATTTTTTCCCCAAAGACTCATAGTCATCTATAACATTCTTGAATAATTGGGCTTTAAGTGGAAATTAACAGGGTTGTCTACTTGCAGAAATATTTGTACTAGTTTAAATCTGAAATTTCTATAACCCTTAAGATATCAAGTTTTGAAATTCTCCTCTAAAAAGTTGAAAGTTAATATGTGACTTTCATATTATTTCATTTCATAAAATGACTTGGGTTTTGTTATTAGAAGTTATTTATAAAAGTCCTACTTTATAAAAATACTATTCGGTATCACTGTAGTTTTTACATTAAAACAATAACAACACCTGGAACCTAAAAACTGCTGCCAGAATAAATAAAATATATCGCTAAGACTTTTCAAGAGGCTTTATTTTAAGATATGCTCATTTCAAAGTCACTCCTTCATATCCCCTCTAAAGCCATTTCCCTTTCTTTAGATCAGCACGTCCATGTTGACACTGATTGTCTAAGAATAGGCTGACAATCATTTGTAAAATATAGTCTTTCATGTATTCAACTTTTTAAAAAATCTAAGTCAGGATTTCCTGCAGTGGTGAGTGGCTTTGGGTAGAGAGGGATTGGACTGTTTCCTCACCATGTAGCCCTTCTCCACTCTGGGATTGTTTCTAGCTAATGGTAGGTGAATAAATGATGGTGAGTGGGAGAGAGAAGAAGGCAGGGGAATATTTCCAACTAATGTCTACCAATTCACAGGAAATATATATTTTTTCTCTTCTTTGTTTTAGGAGGAATGGCCACCGGACTCCAAGAGCAAAATATCGGTAACCACATATTTGTCATCTCTTATATCGTCTTCTCTAATACTCACAGCAACCCTTGTGAATTTGTTATGGTTACCCTCATTTTACAGATGATGAAACTAAAACTAAAAGAAGTTAGTTTACGAAGATCACACATGAGTCAATGAAAGAATTATGACTTTAATGGTGGTCTTTGACTTTAAGAGTGATGTCCTTTCTACTCTGCATATTACCTGAGCTTGTCCATAGAAGTGGAAAATAAAACCATTGGCAAATTAATGGATACATCCTTAATGGTATTAATAATTGTGCTACATTATAATGTCATAACAGACAAGCAGTGTACCTAAATGGTTGAAGTTAGCATGACTCCTAAACATAGCCATGCTTAGTATTTTTGGCACTTGGAGGAAAGAAAAAAAAAACACGGAGCAGATTAAGAAGCTCCTAAGATATATTTCTGGATCTGTCACTCACTGTCTGAATTTGGGAAACTGAAGGCTACAAAATTTCATTTTTCCACCATCTTATCAGAGCCTATTGATTGTAAAGTCTATGCATTGCAAAGTAAGCTGGAGCATGGGCTCATTTCCTTTAGGACAGCTTAGTTAAATCAGAGAGCACCTGCCTGCACCCATTACTCAGTTTTAGCTAAGTATCTTTCTTTTTAGTGTTCTGGTAGTGTTTTTCTCTTAATCCGTAAGGAAAGTGAAAATGTCCAGACTTTGTGGAGAACAGGTCAACCAGCGTTGTTGCTAAGAAATATCAGAAAGAGGTTTGCTTTGACAAATTAACATCTTGATTCCACCCTCCTCCCTACACACACGTTAAGTCCTCCTTGGTCCCCCTTTTCTAGATCCTTTAGTGAGAACTAGAGCCTTCTTCTTGTTCTTTAAACACTGCCCTGAAGCATCCAAAAATTCTTTCAATTCCCAGACTATTTTAACTTGAAAGAGACACCCCCATCCCTTAATACAGACCCAGATTCAACATACATTTTTGGTAAAGAGCCAGATAGTAAATGTTTTCACCTCTGGGGGCCAGATGGTCTCTGTCACAAATACTCAATACGCAAATTGTAGTATGAAAGCAGTCACAAACAATATGTAAACAAATGAGCATGGCTGTGTTTCTTTCTTTTCTTTTTTATATTTTGGCTGTGTTTCAATTAAACTTTTTTGAAACAAACGCAAATGCATTTGGCTCAGGAGCCATAGTTCGATGACCCCTGATACAGACTATCTCCCTCATTACACTGTGTTCTAGAGTCAAAGAAACAAAGAGGAAAAAATTAAAACTGGCATCTGGTCTTGATCTAGTCAATATCTGAGCACCAACAACACGCTAAGTCCTAAGCCCCGTGCTGCAGATTTAGTGGTGAATAACGCAGAGCTGGATTCTGGATTCATGCTCCTTCCTTTCCTTTTCCCAGGCGGAGAGCAGGATTATCTTGGCACAGGATGGCAACATCCTAAATTAGTAATTCATTTCTTTTGCAATAGTATACATGCTCTGCCAACAAAGCCTTGGGTAAACTTGCAAACTAAACAAGGTTACCTATCCACATCCCTTCTCAATCTTATCTTGTGCCTTATCTCTCACCTCCCAGACAATCAACACCCTTGCTCTATGGCTCTGCGTCTTCTCTCCTCCTTCCTCTACACTCCACACTCTTCCTCCTCCACGTTCTCCCCTCCCTACAATTTTCTTGATCTATTCGACACAAACACAATGTCCCTAGAGTCTTGAACGTCACAAATTAAACTTACTAACACCGTGGTACAAAGGATGCAGATTTTCTTGTTTAAAAGGCAAGCTTGTGAACCCTAATTCTACTGTAGCTGGCCATAAAGTAAGTATGATCAAGTGTGCATCTCCACACTTTGCCTAAACTGTCAGAGTTTAAAGCCATCTTTTCTGGGCTCAATAGAAATTAAGCTGAATCCTGAATAAGGAGAGCCTCCAGCGGTGTTTTCAGTTTTCTGGAAGAAGAGAGAAAAGAGAGCAGAGGTGCTTATTATGGGAGGTACAGGCAGTCCAAGTCCTACCTTGCTGTGCCAGCCCTAACAGAAGGTATGTGACAGGTTAATTTAGGCTGGTGCACACCTTACGGGGAAGTAGGCACTAATATAGGAAAGTGGAATTAAATATTTAAGTACGTCAAAATAAAAATTTGAATCGTCCCCGCCGCCTTCTCATTTCTTCTGTCCTAATTTTTTGAAGGTGGCTTTTGTCCAGAGATCTAGGTAGTCAACTCTGACTCATTTGTAAATTCGAATGCCTTTTGGACTACAGTGTAAGTATTGGGCAACTGATGACTGGGTTATTTTAGATGAGAAATAAAAACTTAAGTGAATATTTATGAGTGAATAGAAAAATATCACAAGAAATTTTTGTTCATAGAAAAAGGAGGTGAGATTCTGTACTAGTCTGAAAAGAAAAGGCAACGGTAATAGTTTAAGGGGACAGAGGAATAATGATGTATATAAAACAAGGAAGGAAGTCTATAAAATTCAATCAACTTCTATAGGCTTGTTTGGTACAAAATATCAGGGATGCTTGGAGTAGCTCTGCATTTCAACAAACATAATGGATCTTGGTCTTCAGGCTACTCCAGTGCATTTATTTTCTCTAGAGAGTTGTTTTTATAGCCCAAGGAACTGGTCTAAAAAGAGATGGGGTTACTTAAGAAGTGATGATTTGGACTTCCCTGGTGGCACAGTGGTTGAGAGTCCGCCTGCCGATGCGGGGGACACGGGTTCGTGCCCCGGTCCGGGAAGATCCCACATGCCGTGGAGTGGCTGGGCCCGTGAGCCATGGCCACTGAGCCTGCGCGTCCGGAGCCTGTGCTCCGCAACGGGAGAGGCCACCACAGTGAGAGGCCCGCATACCACAAAAAAAAAAAAAAGTGATGATTTACTCTTTAGTCCTGGAAGGGCTATAATGGCTTGGAAGTCTAATCTGTATCTGGCTTTACTGAATGGATTCATCTCTTGATAAACATGTTCTTTGGACAGCAATGAAATGACTGGGCTAATTATGATGTCAGTTGACACTGGTGGTATAAAGGCATCTTAAAGTTGGATTCAGACCAGCTGCAGCAAAATGGGGACCACATTGAAAATAAAAATTCATCAGGATCTTCTCTCCAGAGGTGTAGGGGCTCTCACCTCTGCTCCTTTCTAATATCTACCTCATTTTCCCTCACTATGTGAATAAGGGTTACTGGCCATTTTTGTGCTATCGACACCCTTGGACCTTTGAAAAAAACTATGGAATCCTTCTCAGAAAATGATTCCAATGTATAAAATACATTATATAGGATTAAACAGGAAATGAAATATATTAAAACATACTTATAAAATATTAATTTTAAAATTTATTTGTTTAATTTAAATGTTTGCAATGTATTACTGTATATGTTTCTTTACAATATAGTCAGTTAGAAGATCTGGCAGTGTGTCAATAACTACCGTAATTCCCAAATATGTATAAATTTTTTAGGGTTCTGATATAAAAAATATTTGTAAGTTTTACTGGAAATAAAATCATAGTTACTGCTAATATTACTGCTGTTTTGCCTAAATTCATATTAGAGCTAGAGGCTAGTGAAAATCAATGTAATTTTTTTCCTTCCAAGTTCATGAGCTCCTTGAATTTTATCCCTGGATCATCACTACTTGGGCTCAGGTTAAGAAATGCTTCTATTTTCTGTCTTCCTTTTTATCTCTGTAGAAATTGGGAATTGGTGGGCTAGCCTAACAGCTGTACATTCCCAGATCCAGAGCCCCCAACAATGGTCATATGTCTAACTGTCCCAATGCCAAATCCCTTGGAGAGTTAATGTGATGGAAAGGGGCTAGATATCCATTCCTATTCCCTAAAATAATGGAAGAGTGGATGCAAAACATCCTGTAAGGCAAGCATATCCTTGGTCCACTCTTTTGGGGAGCAAGGACCAAGAGACTTTTCAAAGATAGGATATGTATAAGGCAGACATCTCAAAAAGAACCTTTACAGATACAGGTTTGAGACCTTTAAAAGCAATTGAAAATTCCTTTGCACTGCTTTACAAATATAATGAAGGATTTCTTCTGAGGGTGAAGAGTCATCACTGCTCATAAGGAAGAAAAGCTGTCTGTGTTGTGTACAAATAAAAGTATGGGTATTTTAAGTATGATATGACACTGTTCAATGGAACTTTCTGTGGTGAAGAAACTGTTCTCCAACTGCAGTGTACAGTATGGTAGCCACTAGTCACATGCAGTTATTGAGCAATTGAAGTATGGCTAATATGACCCAGGGAGTGAATTTTAAATTTTATTTAATTTTAAGTAGTTAAATTTTAAATTTATATAGCCATATGTGGTTAGTGGCAACTGGGATGGATACCCAGGTATAACCTGTTAAATAGTGCATCTCCATCACCTTCCTATAAACACTCCATAACACTCCAGCCAAACCAGCAAAGAACTCCTACCCTTCTGCTGCTGACCTTTTCTGTGGTTGTTTTCCCAGCCAGGCACACACTCATGGTTTCTATTTCTTTAGGTCATTCCATACTTTATATGCCTAACTCATATCCCACTTCCCCTGGAAGTCTTCTATTTTCAACCTAGCCTCTGAAGGCATCTATTGCTGTATCCGTAATTGGGATAAATCATATGCAACTTTGTATTGATATTTATCTTCTAAAAAATGTTTAAAGTTTACCTTCAAGTAGAGTATAGGGCTTTCTGGAGGAAGGAACAATTTCTCACATCTCTTTAAGTAGTCTAATCTTTGTATAAAAGTGTTCAATGCAATTTTGTTAAAGATGAGGTCATCAGGTGTTTGGAGAAGCAGATGATGAAAATAAAAACATAAATTCACTAGAGCAAGGATGCCTGAAAGTAGAGAATCACTATGTAGAAAGAGATCACTGAAATATTTTAGAGTGAAGAGAGACCAAGAATTCATTTGGTGTTGTGTTTAAGCAAATAAAATATTCTCCTTTCATGGATGAGACAACCAAGTTCTAACAACACTGAATAATTTAACCAAGGTCATATGCCAATGAAGGATGGAAGGGAAACTTGAACAAAGATCTCTGACATTTAGCAGTGTCTCCAGAGCAGGATGCTAGAAAGACTGGGGAACTCTGAAGAAGAAAGAGAGAGGGGTCAATAGAAAGAATAGGATAGAGAAAGGGAGATTCATGAAAAGAAATACAAGAGAAGGTTTATAATGGATATCCTTGGTCTGCTCAGATCACCAAAAAGCTAAGAGGTAATTTCCACAAAGTTAAAGAAATTCAAAATATCCTTCTAATTTTAAAATCTCCTAAGTTACCTGACTAGATTGAATGAACACAGAAATCCAGGCATAACAGCTAGATATCCTTCCATGCTCGATGGTCTCTTTCATCTGATGGAGCCTTGGGGTGCATGTTGCATTGCACATTTGCATGCCAGACTGCAGTGAACTGAGTGTGGTTGGGAAACCGTGCCACAGGAGAAAATATTGACAGCATTTCCTATAAGATTTTGACATGAAAATTAGAGAAAGTGTTAGAAAAAAAAATTGTCAGCATTAGGCATGCAGTGCATCAAGGAGAAATCACACTTCTTCCTATCTTCTAGGCAATAGCAGCATCATAGAGAGAAGATAAAATTCAACATTGCATAAGCATTAGTATAAAATTCAACATTGCATAAGCATTAGTATAATCGTTCCCATATACCCACTGGACTCATTTCTACAACTACATCAAAGCTATCCTATCAGACATGACCCATTTCTTTTCATAGAATAGAGATAGCTAAGAGACAGAAGAAGAAAACTCTAAGGGAGATGAGTAGATAGATCCATGTTTCGAGAAAGGAGACTCAACAATCAAAGAACTGTGCCATGGATGCCCTTGATTTACTAAGAATACCCATAGGCTAAACAAAGCACTGATTAAAGCACTTAGACTAAGGTATGGTTACTACACAAAGTCATTCTCAACCTTTAAATTGGGAGAATATGCTCAGTAATCCCTGAATGTAGCCAGTATTTGAATATTCTTACTGAATACCTACAACATTGTACTAAGACCCTCAAATAGCAAGGCTACTTCACATGATGCCAAAGCCAGTGGGGTTTTCATGTGTTGCAGCTTATTTTTCCTCCTTCATAATAGATTGGGCAATTTTCAAGTCATTCCATAAGCACTTGATAAAATGTCCAATCATCCTTGATGTGGATATGTCTGAAAAGCCAGATTTCAAAACCAAAAGAATATCTTGGGGCAGAATATACTTAAATGGATACAAAATGCCTTCATCTACCAAGAGGAGCCATTAGTTAAGAGAACCAACCTATGGATGGTATTGATGGAGAATAATTTCCAACGGAGAGTCAATGGAGAGTGAATATGTTAGAGAAAAAGTAAAATTAAAAATGTGACCAACTGAGGTGATCATGCCTGTGTACTGCAAATCTGGTGCTGTGCTTTTAGGACAAGTATTAGGATCATTTTGATAAAAGTATTAGCAACATGTATTATGTGCTTATAAAAAGTGTCAAGGTACTTTGCTAAATCTTTTAAGGATTATTACATTTAATCCCTGAAATGATCTTAAATATGGATTATTTCTATTATTATTTTATAGATGATGAAACTGAGGCAAAATAATTAGGTAAGTTGTCCATAATGTATGGGAAGGAATGGGGCTAGGATTCAAAACCTGATAGGCTTATTCTAAGTATTCTTAACCACCATGCTATAATTTATATCTTGAATACATCAGTACAATAATCCAATTTTGGGCTTCCCTGGTGGCGCAGTGGTTGAGAGTCCGCCTGCTGATGCAGGGGACGCGGGTTTGTGCCCCGGTCCGGGAAGATCCCACATGGCGCGGAGCGGCTGGGCCCGTGAGGCATGGCTGCTGAGACTGCGCGTCTGGAGCCTGTGCTCCGCAACGGGAGAGGCCACAGCAGTGAGAGGCCCGCGTACCGCCAAAAAAAAAAAAAAAAAAAAAATCCAATTTTTATCAAACTTAAATAATATACAAAGCCTTATTAGAGGAAAAAATCGTGTGAGATTCTCCATTTTGAGAAACACTATTTCAACACCTAAAGTCATGTTCTATGAAAGAAGCCATTATGGACTGAAAATTTGTATCCTCCCCCAAATTCGTGTATTGAAGCTCCAACCTCCAGTGTGACTGTGTTTGGAGATAAAACCTCTAAGGAAGTAACTGAGATTAATTAAATGAGGTCTTAAGGGTGGAGCCCTCATCCAATATAGTTAGATACAGTAAAAGACACCACAGGGAGAAGGCCAGTTGCAAGTAAGGAGACCCCTTAGCAGAAATCCAATGAGCCAGCACCTTAATTTTAGACTTCTAGTTTCCAGAACTATGAGAAAATAAATTTCTGTTGTTTAAGCCACCCAGCCTGTGCTATTTTGTTAAGACTGCTGAGCCGACTAAAACGTAAGCTTTAAATTTTTCCTTCAAAGAAGGAGTTAAGTGTTTAAAACCTGAAAAATGATTTTTAAAGATAGCCACTGAAATGCAAATCTAAAATTAAAAACTTTTCACAGAACTCATACCCCTTTCCCCTTTTAAAAACATGTCCTTGAATTCCAGTGTTTGTGAATCTTCCAAAGGGCAAAACCTGGGCTAACTGTTACCACAGATCTTGTCAGTAAGTGTTTCATATTATTTTGTCTACATTCAAAAATTAATATAGACCAATTATTTGTAAGTAATGGAGTAAAGAAGTACAGTATGCACATCATTTTTGAATGTTTCAGATAGGAATCCTCTCTCTTTAGGAAAACAGAACAAAGTTCTTATGAAGAATGGAGTGTCATATTTAGTTAACGTAAAGATAAATTCAGAGAACAATTTTTAAAGTGTACACTTCCCTTTCAGTTTGCACAGATAGATGAATATATAGTTACTGCATCATCCATTAGAATATTCGATTTCCTCATTAAATGGAGATGATGTTAGCGTTGTATATAAGTGGCCATTATGAACATCGAAGGAGGTAATCCATGTGAAGCCTTGAAAACTAAGTTCTACTGAAATGTCAGGTCAATCATTATTATTAAGTTGTTTGCTCTAAGTGACCAATATCACATTTTGAATTTAAATCATGTGGTACTTTACTGAAAGGAAGTCATAACCATGTGAGTTTAGGAAACAAATGTAACACTTCTTGAATGCCCATGCCTAGTATTTTCACTTTATGGAGCACGCTATTAAGTATGGCTTAGTGACAAAACCATCCATAATAAATATGAATTTTGCTAAAGGTCTAATAGAATATCATAAACCAGCCTGACAAAGGATCTGTGCTATGGTAAAGTGGATTGTAGAATTTATAATAGTTATAATAGTGTAATAGTTTAATGCAGCAGATTTCTGCAGAAAGAAGATATTTAATTTCAATTCAACTTGCAGATAGCAAGCACCTGCCATGCAGAAGGCACTGTGCTGGCTTCTGAGTCACAGTGACAAAATGGTTATATATCTGCTGTTGGTTGTTTTATATGATGAGATTTGGTGGTGGCAGAGAGGTGGTTTTTGTAGAGGCATTTAGATCAAAGGTCCCAGGTAACTGGCCTGAAGCATTGGTTGAAGGGAATAAATTCAGAGAACAAGATAGAGAGTTTAAAGAATATAGTGGAATATTATCCTTATATACTGACTTAAGGGACAATATTGGATTGTCAATCACAGACCCATTCTTTTTTTTTTTAACATCTTTATTAGAGTATAATTGCTTTACAATGGTGTGTTAGTTTCTGCTTTATAACAAAGTGAATCAGCTATACATATCCATATATCCCCATATCTCTTCCCTCTTGCGTCTCCCTCCCTCCCACCCTCCCTATCCCACCCCTCTAGGTGGTCACAAAGCACCGAGCTGATCTCCCTGTACTATGCGGCTGCTTCCCACTAGCTATCTATTTTACGTTTGGTAAGTGTCCATCATCGGATGAATGGATAAAGAAGATGTGGCACATATATACAATGGAATATTACTCAGCCATAAAAAGAAATGAAATTGAGTTATTTGTAGTGAGGTGGATGGACCTAGAGTCTGTCATACAGAGTGAAGTAAGTCAGAAAAACAAATACTGTATGCTAACACATATATATGGGATCTAAGAAAAAAAAAGTTCATGAAGATCCTAGGGGTAAGACGGGAATAAAGACAAAGACCTACTAGAGGACGGACTTGAGGATATGGGGAGGTGGAAGGGTAAGCTGTGACAAAGTGAGAGAGTGGCATGGACATGTATACACAGGCCCATTCTTTACATATACAGTTCATGCAGCAAGCAGTGATCTTTGCTTTCTGGTTCTTGATACACAAAGCACCCAGTATCAATAATGATGCACTGACGATCTAACAGAAGAGCCATGTACAAACTTTTTTTCTTTTCATGCTTAATGCTGAGTCTAAGGGGTATGTTAAATCTGGCTCTTGTGCAACTATTCCAGGTTTTCTGCGAAAAAGGAAGGAAATTCCTTTCAATGGGAAGAGAAATGAAAGAAGAACAAATTTAAAAATGATTTTTTGCTTAGGTGTGTGTAACTTCTGTATTGTCATCTTTCTTTTACAGCCGGAACACATGCTTTGTTTTTAGGATCCTATCATCAGCAGGCTGTTTTGAAGGTCTTGAACATCTTCAAAGTTCTGATGGCTGGTTTTTGTGCATTTTTGACTTCCAGGTTAGCGGGGAGAGTGCCTGAATGGGCTGTTTCATCCACCATTGCCATGGTTTTCATCATTGTGTTTGGTTTTCAATCAAAGTGCATTAAATTGCATCAAGCAGATCTAAGTGAGTAAATATATTCTCCAAATTAAAAAAAAAAAAAACTCATAGGGTTGGTTGATTTCAAAATACTGAGTGCCCTAAATCCATAATTATAATGAAACCTACCAGTTTTGTTAAGCGAAAGAGTTAATGATGTAGGGTTCTTATGCCAGGAAAGGGTGGAAAAAAAAAGTTTTTTTTTCTATATCTGTCAATTGAAAATATGTGGTGTTGTAGCTGAAACATGAATATTTTAAAGTAACAGCAAATGCCTGTAATTCTTCTTGGCCAGCAGCTCCAGGCATGTCCTTTACTGGCAATGAACCACATGCAGGGAGAGGCTATCTCACCGTGCCAAGGAGTTAATTATACTCACTTAGACTCTCAGGACTTAAGTATCTTTATTATAAGTCCCCCACCTCCCGTTTTTGCATAAAGTGGAGCAAATTTCATTCCTCATCAAATCGTTTTGTTTTGAGCAGGGGCCATTTTCATTTTTCTCCTTGTACTCATGAGTAAATGTTTGTAAAATCAAATCAAAGAATAATAACGTTCTAACTTATGTTCCTCTTGCACTTTCATATTTTTTTTCCTGGGGTTCATAGTGTAAACACAGCCCCAAACCCAGGGGGGTACAATTCCCAGCAGTGTGGTGGAGTTGGCCACCGGGTTCTCCAAACTATCTTTAGTTTATAGAGTTTATACATTAAAGAAAATAAATGCAATTGAGAATGCCTAATGGAACTTTCTGGCGCATGCTACAGGAGGATACTTAAATATAGTATGATAAAAAATTAAAACCGATTTATCAAAATGACAAAACATTTGGTAATTTGGAACACTCTTAATGTCCATTTAAAGTGCAATGGTCAGTAATTTATTCCATTTTGGAGATTTCAAGTTATCAGCATTTAGTGCAATTTATAGCTCATGCTTAATTTTGCTATTATTTACTTTAGCAAATGGGAGAGTCTTACTTTGCAAAAAAAAGTGCTGATTCTCAACTTGTGGAGTACCTCAGTGTAGCAGATTCGGTGTGGAAAACAAATTGACAGCTTGCTACCACCAAAGTCAAGTTTTAAATTTATTTTATGTAAGCGTTTAGATGTGTGGCTCTCATACTTGAGTATCTTGAAGAACCAACAAGGGAGCTTAGTAAAAATGCAAATTCCTGCCTTCTAGCCCCAGGGATTCTGATCAAAAGGTTTGGAATGGGGCCAAGTAATCTGCACTGATTTTTAACAATCACCCATAAATGAGTCTGTTCCTAGGATACATTCTGGTAAATACTCTTTGAGATAGAAAAATCTGTGCTTTTTGTACACAATGCCATTTTATATATGAACTACTGATTAGTAGTACAGGAATCCTAAAACTAATTAAGGTGTTGATTAGATTCAATTTTGGGGATTTACAAGATCTGTTAAAAATTCAGTTTGGAAAATTGTTCCATTTTGTATTGACATTATAAATTGTGTCACTAAGACCAAACCAAATTAATCAAATCAATAATTCATTTAAAAGCCTCCGGTATACACTCAAAGCTATAAATGTTAAATGTGTGAGGTGTATTTTCTTCTATTAAATAATACAATTCATGGGGAAATACAGATAGTGAAACATGTCATCAGAAAATTAACTATAACAAGCAGCTGATATTCATATACACTGCAAAGAATAAGTTGATTTATTGAAAATGATATTCTGTTGGGTTCCAAAGACTTCCTAAAGAATATGGCTTTAGGGAGTAACCACAATGCTGAGGTCTCGTTCTGGTCATGTATTGAGATCATTATTATGGAACAGAAACCTCACTGTGGATATTCCAGTTTTAGAAATGAGCATATTCTAAATAACGTCATTTAAAATGATAACTCCATTTTTTTCCATTAAAGAGCTAGAGCTGGTGTCATTATAAAAGAATGGTTTGCACAGTAAAGGAGATAATCCATGTCCTTTTCACAGATAAGAGTGAAGGTCCAGTGAGCCTCCTGAAGACATTATTCAATCTTGAAATATCTCCCCAAACAGAAAAGTTGTTTTTAAAGGAATGCTAGAAGTCAAGCAGTAGATACCATCTTAGATGTGAAATGACATTCTAAGCAGAAATTACAAGAAGACTTCTCCGTGGTCCTGTATATTCCGGAGAACGTACAGGAGAATCAATTGATTACAGGCAAAAATGAAATATCACACATGACCTCAGGACATGACAATGTACATAGACCATTTAACAGAATGAGCAAACAAATGAGCAAACAAATGAGGTTCCAGGAAAGGAGAGGCAGAAGAGGAAATAAATCCACACACCATCCAGGTTTAAAGCCTCAGAGCAAAGGTTTATATCTCCAGCTGCTGGCAGATTTTGGCAGAGAAGACAGCTCCTGGGTGATGAGTGACAAGGTGAAGGAAAGAAGAAAGTGACAGGCAGTTTCTAAGGAATTTGCGACCCAAGGCATTCCTGGTCCCTGAAGATGACAGTGACTATGACAGGGACCTTTAGCGGTTTCATTTTTTCTGATGTGCCTTTCTGAATTTTAAGAACCCAGAGCAGAAGAACAAGAAAATTCAGTTAAGACCTAGTTTTACATCCATTATCCAGGCAAAAGGCCACAGAATCAAACCCACTGAGGCTGTTTATGTTTGCCAAATGAACTATTTGAAATATTAAAATGACATCAATACAGGTTTCTGGAGAAGCTCACTGACATTAATGGCAGTGCCAAAAATGTAACGCAAACTTCTAAACATTTGTCATGTTTAGGAAGTTCCATTTTTTCAGTTCATTTCCACAGAGCAGGAGAAAGGAAACGTGAATTACTGTGGTAATAAGGGAAGGAAACCAAAATTTAACGAAGGCTTATCGTGGGCTTCACATTGTGCTATGTACTTTATATATTATCTCATTTGGTAAGTTTATGATAAATGTGAACTGTGTTAAAGATGAAAGAGTTAGCAACATGTGGCCTACAGACATTTTAGGGATTTAATAATGAACACACCATCTCCAGTGACTTTAAAAGTTCATGTCACTGAGTGTTGAAACGAAAAGTCATCTTCAAACCAACCAACCCCGAGAGCAGTCTGCAAATACATTCATATGCAAACCCTTTTACATGTTCATCTGTACACCTTTCTGGAGACCTACACAACTTTAGTTAAAAGCCTTGGAAAAACAAAAACGACTTGTTGGAATATTTTCTATAACTGTCATTGTGACAAGGATGTGAGGAGGGTGAAGTGAGGACAAATCATACAACCACACACAGTGTAGGGTTTTTTTGTTTGTTTCATTTGTTTTGTTTTTAAATATTTTTTTGATGTGGACCATTCTTTTTTAAAGTCTTTATTGAATTTGTTACAATATTGCCTCTGATTTTTATGTTTTGGTTTTTTGGCCATGAGGCATGTGGGATCTCAGCTCCCCGACCGGGGATCCAACCTGCACCCCCTGCATTGGAAGGTGAAGTCTTAACCACTGGCTTGCCAGGGAGGTCCCCAGTGTAGGTTTTATTCGGGAAACTTGCAAGTCAAAGGTTGACGAGAGGTGGCATACACCTCCATTCTCTCATCATTCTGTAGAGAAGCGTTCCAGGGCCTGGCAGTGCAGCTGGACTCATAGTAGTTCGTATCCTGCTACTCTACTTCTTACAGTGTAAGCAGAGGAGGGCCCTACCAGTGGCTGTCCTGGCCTGGGATCCCCTGAAAGCACAGCTTCAAAAATTTGTTTGAGTAGCGTATTTTGGAGTGATCCCATAGGGGCAGGACAAGGGACAAGCAGAGAGGTACATAGAAGGAGGAGGGGAAATGACCCTGGGTGAGTTATCCACTTGGTCCCCGCTATGGCTAATAAGTTGCTCAATACTATGGAACAGTCTGAGAATCCAAGTAACACATGTCTCAGGATCATCTGCTCAAAGAAAAAAAAAAAAGGGAGGAATTATTTGCCCATTGGCTTCTGTCTCCCTATGGCCAAGAACTGTCCCGTTAGTTTACCCTACAATTCCTATCACGCTGGTTCTCCTTGTGTCAGAGAAACTCTTGAATAAGATTAAGGGACTCATATCCTAGGCCTGAGGGAAGGTACTGTGGGGTGCACCTGTAGGGACCTGATCAAAGCTCATGGCTGGAATAACTAATGATGTTTTGGTAAGTTTATGATATATGTATATTTCCCTTATGGTGGAAGACTAAACATTTTGGACTCAGCTACTAGCGGGTTGGATGCTGCTGTTACAGGTCAGCTCAGGAGACTTAGGGAACCTGTGGAAAGTTGTAACATCTTCTGCTGGGCAAGGGGAGCCACTCATCCCGTGGAAATTGGGGTTTGAAGCACAGATTTTCCTGCTGGGGTGAATGTGAGACCCCAATACACTGTGTCCTTCACTGTCAGGTAATGAACAAAGGGTACCCGGGCATTGCCTTCGGAATTCCTGGTTGACACTCCACCGTCAGGTTTGGATATTTAGTGTGTAAATTCGTTCTAATAATAATAGTTTTTAAAAAATGATGAGCACTTTTAAAATGTTTTTTTTTTTTTTTTTGCAGTACGCGGGCCTCTCACTGTTGTGGCCTCTCCCGTTGCAGAGCACAGGCTCAGGACGCGCAGGCTCAGCGGCCATGGCTCACGGGCCCAGCCGCTCCGCGGCATGTGGGATCTTCCCGGACCGGGGCACGAACCCGTGTCCCCTGCATCGGCAGGCGGACCCTCAACCACCGCGCCACCAGGGAAGCCCTAAAATGTATTTTTAGGCACAGATTAGGAGTAAAAAGTTGATCTGGTTTACCTGATGTTATTCACATTGAATCTAATTCTTACATTTGGTGTTCATGAATTATAAAAGAAAGCTCGAGTAGAGTGAAGATTCTCCTTGTCTGGCTTTGCAGGTGGGGTACCCATAGGGGCCAAAGGCTGTTAGAATCCTCTCATCCTCTTAGCTACTCTGCATCTTTGATGTCACAAATGAGAGGACTATGTTGATGGTATTTTCTATTTAAGGAATGTCGTTTTGTTTTGTAAAAAGAATTATCTTTTCCTGATTAATAACAGTTTCAGTGATTTCTAGGGTTGTTTGGTTTTCCCAGGGCTGTGACTGTGTAACTGACTTACCATTATCCCGAGCAACATTCTGATGGCTTGGTTTACTTTTGTTTTTTTAAAAGACCCATAATTTCCTTTCTTGTTCTTGTACTTCCTATCACTCTGCTTAAAGCACTTTTGAGGATTTTCTTGTGATGTAAAACCAGTCTAATTTATCTTTGTTCAACATAACTTTGTTTAAAATACTTTGTCTCCCTGCTCACTTGGCTTCCCCTTTTCCAGCTCTATGGATAACCAGGCATAATTAATCTAGTCACTCCTAAACCCCTTTAACTTCTTATAGATTAACTTCTGTTAATCATATAAATTGATGGAGTCAAAACATTTTATTTAATAGAGGTCACATCTGTTGAATGTCACATGGGAGTTACAAAAAGGAGGCATCCATCCTTCCGTTTCTTCTTTCAACAAATGACAGGAGGATTTGCATAGATATGCACAGAATGCTATCCTCTGTGTGTGGGGTATCATAAAATGTAAAAGACCTGGGCGTTCAAAGTATGCAAACTAATTTTGCTAACCCCATTTTGTCAGGTAATTTTGGTGTGGGAAATAACCAGTGGGAAAGCAAGTGGGGAAAGAAAAATAAATAGTAAGATTCTGAACAGACGTTCAACACAGCAGGAGATAGTGTTTCAGACCTGAGATCCAACTTGTAAAAAGAAAGTGTGTAGGGGCTTGCATTTTGAAAGGAACCCCAGATGGGAAAAGATTATACTTTGTGGCAAAGACACAACAGAGAGACCTAAATGAAATCATGGCTACTTTCCTGGTGGAACCACAGAGAAGAATTTGGGGTTAGGAAGCCCATTAGCAGATGACATGCCCCGGGGGCAGTACTTGGCCACTGCCCAGGCACTTGTGGTGTACTGTAGCGTATAAGACTCTGAATTGCCTTTTTATTTAGCATCTTTTGTGTAGAAAGTTATTTATGCTGCAGTCTCATTGTTTTCCAAAGTTTCAAAAAACCAGCTCTTTATTAGGTTAGAGTAATTGCATAAAAACAGCAACCAGAGAAAATCATTTTTAGAATTTCTTTGTTTTTAATTAAACCTAAAATTAATGTTATAAAACCCACAGGGTAAAATAAAATTTATTTTGATAGTAAAATGGATTTTCAAACGCTTTCAAGTGCTTTGGGGATTAAAGTTCAATAAGACTTGAAGTCATGTCATCCTGTATGCTGGGAAGGTCCGAATGCCATGTGTAAAGTTTGAGAGGGTTCTGAACGAGCAAAGCAAAGCAGTAGAAAATACACTTATCCACTGTGCATTAAGAGAATATTAGACTGTCATTCAAAATACAGTTCCTTGCAGTCATACAGGAATACAGTTCCCGTTCATTGGACAAGTTAAGGGCCAAAAGGGATTTTGCAAGAATCAAATCACCTGTGAGCTGGGTCGACCATCAGGAGATTGCTGCATAGGTAAAGAATGTGGCAAAAATAAAATCTAGATGAAAGCATCTTGAGAGTCAGCAGTTCAGACTCTCAGAGAAGTCCAGAGAACAGGATAAGAAAATGATTTCTATATTGGACCATGTGTATAAAATGATAATTTGTCAAACTGCTTACTAGGTGAAAAAAAAAAAGAGACATTCTCAGGACAAGGTCATGGAACCTATCAGGGATGTTACCAGGCCAAGTGACATTATGGGGTGACCCAATGCTCTGAGTGTTTTTCTCAAACCCCGCCATTGAAATTAACACCTTCATTCTCTGTGTTGTATTTTATTTATAGTGGTTATCTCTCTCTGAAGATGTTGGAGGTATTTACTTGTTGACTTGTTGATCATTTGTTTCCTCCTCTCTGAACGTGAGTTTTGTGCTGGCCACCCCGTATCTCCAGCCTGTGAACAGTGCCTGACACATTGCAGTACTCCACAACTGCTAAACAAATAAATAAAAAATAAAAACGAATAAATGGGGCTTCCTGGTGGCGCAGTGGTTGAGAGTCCATCTGCCGATGCAGGGGACACAGGTTCATGCCCCGGTCCGGGAAGATCCCACATGCCGCGGAGCGGCTGGGCCCGTGAGCCATGGCTGCTGAGCCTGCGCGTCCGGAGCCTGTGCTCCGCAACGGGAGAGGCCCCAACAGTGAGAGGCCCACGTACCGCAAAAAACAAAAAAAACAACAAAAACACAAAAAAACGAATAAATGAAAATTTTGCAGTAGCAATCTTGCCACACCATCATCGTTGCATGGTGTACACAAATGAATGGTAATATAGGTTGCTTTTGTTGATTGAAGCTCAGATGCCTTCAGCAGATAGCTTGAGAGCAAAAGCACTGTGATAATATCTCACATTTGCAAGGGTACACAGTGAATTTGAATTCATCTCGCTGGTATAAGAAGGATGCAGTATTAAATATATTTTGGCATAGGCTTTAAAAAATAACAGCCTTAATAGATTGACATATTAATACTTTTGGTTGTTATCTCCTTTCTCCCAAAGAGAATTCAGCTAGGGTTAGGGTTAAGGTTAGGAAAAGTCCCACCATGTTTGACAAAAGAGTGTTCGAACTCCATGTCCAATTTTTCAGAAACAGTAGCCTGAGGTTTCCTTATTTTTCCTGGTGCAGTTACCACGGAATTGATATGGTATATTCCTTTTTTTTTTTCTTTTTTTTTGCCTCGCCCTGCGGCTTGCAGGATCTTAGTCCCCAGACCAGGGATCAAGCCCAGGCCCCGGCAGTGAAAGTGCCGAGTCCTAACTACTGGACCTCCATGGAATTCCTGCTATGGTATATTCTTAAATATACAAACTTCCTCTAAAAAGGTGACTATTTCTATATTACTCATTTTTTAAAAAAAATGTTCAACTTTCAGGGATTTCTTAGATCTTAAAATTATTTTGCACCCAAGCTCATTTGTTCCATCAATCCCTGACTCCCCTTCAAAGCACCTTATGTCTCTCCCTCTCTCCTTTTCCCTCCTTGGATCAGAACTGACGTTTTATATCTAACCTCTTATGGACAAGATATGAATTGCATGAGGGCAAAGACATTTTCTGTTTCATTCCCTGCCTAGCCTTCAGTGACATGGTGAATGAGATAACAACAATGGCAATTTTCAGATAAATGAAGGAGAAAGCTAGTGGGCTGTTTTAAGTAGTACTTCGAGGGTTATCTGTATTTTGGAGGGTTCAAGAGTGATTCTTGAGTGCATGTTTAAAAATCAGTTTTTACTACTAGTTTATTTGAGTGGGATGGTAAGCTTTTTAAAAATTTAATTTTAATTCTGATTACATATTTAAAAGTAAACTATTGTGAAAAGGTTTATAGCAGTGTCCCTTTCCCCACTCTACCCCACAACTAGCACCTTCACCATAGCAACCTCCCTTTGGAGACAAGAAATGCCATCTCTCTTAGCTCTTCTGGTACTTAGCTCTTTACTTCTAAATACTGTATAGATTGCTTTATTTTGATTATTAACTTTAAACATTATCCAACTCTATCACAGTTTGGTGACAAATCCATAGTTAGTGTTATCATTTTCATGACGAGTGTAAATACTATCCATTGTTGAACCAAGTAGAAAGCTCTATTTATATTGATTTTTAATAGTATTTTCCCATGGAATTAATAAGTGCAATCTTTTCTTCTGTTTCCTTAATTTACGTAGAAATTATGGCTGAGTCATTATACACCTTCTGATAGCTATGTAAAACATTGTCTCATTCAAATTCGCGTACAGTCAATTCTATCTGTTAATCTGTCAATTTCTTCTTCACCTTTATTTCCCCTGAAAACATCCCTTTCGGGGTCTGCTGTCCAATCTGGAATGTCTCTTCTCTGTGAGAAGGTTTCTGCCCAGCTGTCATCTTGATTTTTGATCTCTCCATTTTGGATTTGTTTCCTGATCCTAAGTCTTCCTACTTCTTGACTTATCCCTTGTTATGGATGAAATATATCATTAACTTCTGGAGAAACAGTACAGAAGGTAATTTTTTTGAGACACAGCTTTTCTTAAAATTTCCGTATTTCATTTTTACAAATTGTTGATAGTGTATTTGGATATAAACTACTAGAATGAATATTATACACATTAAGAATTCGAAATGCACTGTGCTACTGTCCTCATGCTTTCTGCATTGCTTTTAGAAAGCAAAGCAATTATTTTTCCTGATCTTTTGTATGTGCCCCCTTTTTTTCCTCTGGAGGGTCTCCTTTTTGTAAGGCCAACTGGCCCGAGGCAGGGGAACACAATCAGATTCACAGGTTGCATCAGACGGAAATTCTCCGGACCACCCAGTTCCAGAAACTGCCCTGGAGACATTCCGGACCACCCAGTTCCAGGAACTGACCTGGGGACTTTGAACCCAGCCCAGCCTTCCCGCCTTTCGAGGGGCGGGACTAACTGTCCCCCAGGATACCCGAAAAGGCCACCAAATAAGGAATACCCTGCGCCCTCCCAGATTCACACCCCTTTCCCTTCTTCCCCTATAAAATCTTGCCCAACCCTCGCCCGGGTGCGACCTCTCTAGCCCCTTTCTCTCAGACCAGTGAACCTCGCCCGGGAGCGCTCCCTGATAAAGCTCACTTGAAGCTTTCCTCTGTTTCGCAGTGCCGTTTGTTAAGATCCGACCTTACACTTTTTATTCTTTTTTTTTTTTTCCATTTATAGCTTTAGGTACTTGGTGGTAGGTCTTTTCAATCTGGAGACTTACATCCTTCAGAGGTGGGGAATTTTCTGGTTTTCTCTATGGAACTTTTGTTAGTCAGAGGTTGGACCTCTTTGCTTAATTTTTTTTCTTTCATCTTTTCTCTCCTATTGGTTATCTCTTTGTATCTTTGATCTTCCAACTCTTTCGTAGAATTTTTATTTGGGTGATCTTTTTATGCTCTAATTTCTATTTCTTTTTTCCACGAATATTTCTCTGTATGCATTTAGTCTTGTTCCATGGGTTCAGTACCTCACTTACCCTCTAAGGATATTAATTACAGTGGTTTTTTGCTCCCTAAATTTGTTTTGGTTCTTTTCTCATTTTAATTTTAGAAGCTTTCAGTTCTTTGGTTTTGTTTCTGATTAAGATCAAGCCCCTAAAATTTGAATAGGAAGTTCTTTGGGTGTGGGCTGTATTTATGCAACGCTGAACCTCCTGTGTTTACCATGACTGACCAGTCAGCTTCTGTGTTGTGAAACCCCCAAATGTCTGCATTCCTACTGGGGTTTTCTGTGAGGCAGTACATTTTCTCTTATACCTACCTAGGGGGAATTAACATGTCTACCACATTTCCAGAATTTTGTGGGAAAGGAAGGCTCAGGGTCCCCAGTTTAGTAAGCCAACTTTAGCTTAATTCTATTTTTTCCCCCTCAGTTTGTTACCTTGCTGTCTTCTGTGCCTCATGCCTGCAGGTGTGTTAGAAGTAGGATAGTCATCAGAAGGTACTCAGAGTGAGTGGGAACTGGGGATGTGGGGCTAATTGCTCCCTATGTGGTTTTTCAAATATTTTCCCTGATATCTTCAAATTGTTCCCTGTAATTCCAACTTCTGAGCTTTTCCGGGGTTGTCAGGGGCCAAATGCATTAGTAAATCCATCTTCAAGACTTTATTTCCTCCATTGTTCTAAATTATTTTTCTGTTTACTTCAATCTTCAAACACAGTGGCTTGGGATTCTAGGTTTATTCTAAATTTTTTTAAAAGGTATTCAAATTTGTTTGTTTTCATTTATTTGCTTTTGTTTTGTTTTCCTGGATTTTAAGGGGTTGAGTTTTGAGACGAGAGGGGATGGAAATGTCTTGACTCCACCAAATCACAAATCTGGTGATCAGCTTTTGAGAGATAGGTTCTTATTGTAAAAATTGTCAACATTTATTTTTGAACAGAATAACAATTTATTAATTAGTGCTGACAAAATTATCGTGAAGTGAAGTAAAGTAGAATATATCCCTTGGTTGCTGAAGGCAACATTGTCCTACTAGGAAAGTCAACTTGAGAAACCAAATAAAGATCTAAACATTTCCGGTGGGTATTGGTTTAGAGTAGAGAAAGTTAAGGGATCATTCTGTTAAATGTTATCACATTATCCTAGACTAATGCCGTGCTCCACGTGTCAGTACGTGTCAGCCAAGATAAACAGGATGTTTATATGGGGCAGGTAGGAAACTCTCATCACTGGATAGTTCTTATAATACACAGACAGATTTCTAGTCTTCTTTCTCTATTCTCCCTGCAGATAACTGAAACGTTAAAACAAAACATTTTACAATTATTTGGGTGAAAAAGGAAAAAACCTTTACTGGGTGCCCACTCTGGTATACAGTAGTATGGCTTATACATTATTATCATTTCATTATTCTTTGCCAGATATTTGTTACATTTTAAATTTATGTATTTTTAGTGAGATTTCAAGGCAGTACCTGATTTCTGGATAAAATTTAAGAGATTCCCATCCTTTACTTGAATCATTTCCTGGAAAGAGTTTTTACACGTGGGGTAACTACCTTCATTTTATGATTTCTATAGCTTTTATTTTAATTGTTGATTTTTCCTGGATTTGTTCATAAATCTGTATAGCAATCTTTTGTTTATCCAGTCATACAATAAGTGCATACTCAACATTATACAAAATTGCCATTGCTTATTTTTCCCACAAAAACAAGGGACATGAAATCTTTCTATCTGATGGGGTTTTAAGAAAGTGTCAGAGTCCAAAACGAAACAGAAGCCCTCACTCAAGTTCGGTGAAAAGCCAAAAAAAAAAAAGAAGGAACAATTTAAATTGTAATGTGAAAACACATACACACACAACGACAACAGAAATATGCATTTCTAATCCCTGCACATTCTTCTACTCCCTGGACAGAACTGCAGCGACAATGAAGAGTTTTTCAAGGCTGGATGCTGTTCCTCATTTTGCTCCTGCTCGTGAGGTGAGCCAGACTGGCAGAAAGAGAAGGTGGGACTGATTCCAAAGTGTTAGTCCTTAGCCAGTCACTGGCGTCAAAAGCCCTTAGGGTGAGCTTGAACCACAGATGCACGTTAGATGTTCATCTCTGCGTTAAAAAAAGATTTTGTGAAAATAGCGGCTGGTCCTGAGCCCAGCAAGCATGGAGAGGAAGAATGATAAGTTATCCATTTCTAGAAAATTTATAAATATAGGAATTGCTTAACACAGACTACTGACCTTGAATTCCCTTCTTATGAGTATGCTTGTAATTCTGAAAGCAGCCCCAGAAGGCTGGAGAACAACTCACAGAGTGGCTATAAATAAACAGTGCTCTAAAAGTTACAGTAGTCCAAAGGGTAAAGACAGATGCTTCACTTCAATATTGGAATGAAATGCTGAGGAGGTCGGGTGCTGGGCAGCCACAGCTTTGTGTGAACCCTGTGGGGTGTGTGGATGTGTCCATGTGAGTCCACACACTCATATGTGTGCATGCACAACCCATGCACATGTACTTTGAAAGTACAGTTGACCCTCGAATAATGTGCGGTTAGGGGCACTGACCCTCCACACAGTGGAAAAGCTGCCTATAACTTTATAGTCAGCGCTCCATGTCCGCGATTTTTCATCCGTGGATTCAACCAACCGGAGAGCGCATAGTTCTGTGGTAGGCTGGTATTGAAAACGATCCGCGTATCAGTGGACTTGTGCAGTTCAGACCCATCTTTCAAGGGTCAACTGTACTCACTTGTGTGTGCAACCCGTAGTAGATAATGCCTATTAAGAGCATGGTACAACTTGAATGGAAATAACAATGACGTTGTTTCTAAAATCATTCCAATGTTCCTATGTTTTTCAACAATGGTAATAATGATACTTAATAAAATAATGTTGGACCAATGTATTTTCATTCAAGTATGATGCTAACGAGATTAAGACTGGTTGGTGAGGAAAAACATTCAGTTTCCTACTGAGACTGAGTTAACCTCAAAATGTAGGAAAAATAATATAAACATAACCTATTTCCTCAAGAGTTGGCAATAACATCTTCATACATAGTGGTTTTTCAATATTTAAAAAGCAGTGACCTGGATCTCACATGTCTCATAATTAAGTAGACGTAGGAGACCAAATACTTGGACATACGCAAACATTAGCAGTAAGAGTAAATTGATGTTTCCTTTTTCATACCAGTTTCAATGCTGGATTTGTAACACTGCCTTCCTTCCATTTTATGTTTTCATTTCTTTTATTTCCATCCCTTTCTTCCCTTCTCCTGGCCACCACCCCCTCTCAGTCATTTTATGGAATAAATTGTAGCCTGAAGAGCATCTTTAATAAAGTATATCCTATGGCCTTTCTTAAGGTAATTCAAACTTGTACTTGGCCAAAAAAGAACTGTATGCTAAATTTATGTATGTTCCCGGAGACAGAGAGAAACTATTTTTTCTCTCTCCCCTTCATGAGACATTTAAACAAGTGGGTAACAGGTGCCGCATGCCTGGAACACACTGTACTCCGAATATTCTTGTAAGAAGCTGTTCACTCTGGGGAGAGCATTTCATTTCTAAGTCTCAGTGAACACCACCTGTGCTTGGTCAGTCGTTGACGGGTTACACCCTTGGTGATGAAAAGGAATTTTATTGGGATATGGATGGAATTCTTTCTCCAAATACTTGGGGAGGGAGCTGATAAATTACTTTACACCTACCAAGTTGGATAATATCTGTATGTCCTTTGGGACAAGATATTTCACCCACGTTTTGAATGGAAAGAACAATGCAAGATGGAGCAATGTACTAGGTATTGGTTCATTTGGAAAAATAAAGTGTTTGATTTTACTCATATAAAATATAAAACTTGCTTGTGCCAAGATTGTGATACTCCGGAAAAGAAAAGAAAATTTGAGACAGAGAGAAGGAAATATTGGTTAGTAGGATTAAGGGGCAAATTTCCATGTTTTTTGCATTAACCTCAGAATTAGCAGCTAGATCTCATGGACTTGGCCTAATAAAGACAATTTACACAGTGCTATGGATAAGAAAAGAGCCCCAGAGACAATATTTGTGAGCCATAAATTACTAATACATATGTACTTATGATGAATAAATTATTTTGCACTATGATGAGCATGATATTGCTTTGAAGAGAAAAATAAATCTAGGTTTCTGAAGGAGGATTACCTCTATCAGCCCCTTAGGATACATAATTTTCCTTGAGTCATTTTCATTGCCTAGAGTTTTAAGTATCCTAACAGTTAGAAATGATGTACTTGTTCATAGAGAGCATTCTCCTAACTCCCCCAGGCAGAGCAACACTGTGATTTAAGCCAGTGTTCGATGAATTTCCCAAGCATGATGAGGTGCTCTTATGCTCCACACCTTCATCCTACCCCACTTCAATGTATGTGAATCACTGTCTAGCTTCAAAAGCCTAGTGCTGCTGTATATCAGTTTAGAGATTAAATGCTTTTGCAAGAATGATAACTATCCCATACTCCATATGTGGTTTAGTGTACTAGGTTAAATTCTCTATGTCTACATGCTAGCTTTTAATGATTCTGTATGACGACAGCATAGATTTTGAGCTGGGAATTATTTAGAAAACTAGGTGATATGGGGAAATTTGTTCCAGTGATACCAGGTCAACACATAACATCAGAAGTTGTTGAGATCTGAAGTGGAACACTCCAGGCGAGACCCCAATACCATTGCAGTTTATATTTTAAAATGTGTATTTCCAGTGGTCTGGAGGAAATTTCCAGTTGAATATTTCATCACATCTAACACTACATTCAGCTCCTTTTCAACTTAGACCTCTTTCCTTGTTTGTGTATTTCATTTTGTTGGGGATATTGTTATTCTGTTTTTCAGGACAAGAATTTAGGGATGTGGGTCTCATCTTTGCTTCTTCTCACCATCATTCTCTATGTCTCACCTTCCATCAAGTCTTTTCCAAAGATAACTTGGACTTAGCTTTCTTCTCTGCATGCAGTTAGCGTGTTAGCTGTGCTGGGCTTTCAAAACTCACCAGCTGTCCACCTCCGTTCCCCAGATCACATTCTCTGCCTTCCTTGGGCCTCTCTTTCCTATCCATACACTTTGTGAAGGGTTAATTCTGGAACTTTCAGTATACTCTTCTTGCCTGAAACGTCCTTCTGGTTTCCCAGATCTGACCACTTCCTTTTGATATCAATTCCTTTCCAATGCAATCTAGATATCATTGTTTAATCACTTAAATGCACTTTCACCAGCACCCTCAATTTCTTTTGTATTTTGTCTCTCTGTAGGCATTACCCACCCCCAGCCACCATCATGGTAATACATAACCAAAGATAAATAGACCCACTCATTTTATTTATAACTATCTTTTTTCTTTACTATTTGTCCTTGGTCCTGAACATTAAAATTCTACAAGGGGGCTGAACAGTATCACCACACCTTATTCTAAACCTACTGGGCCCTCAGTACCACTGGGTAATTCTTTCATGTGTGATTTTGGTTTTTTTATATTTCCTGTTTTACATCCCTCTTCATAATGCTTGTTTCACTTCCATCTCTCTAACCCACAGCAGTTGACTCTGTCTGATTCTTCAAATGAAAGGGTGGACATTGTGGACTGCTCACCTATCTCCCTGGTACGTGACCTCTGGCCATAGATGCATCCTCGTCCGTATTCCTTCCTGTCTCAGAGCACAATATCCCCTAGCCATCTCTCTAAGACATCCTTCCCCATATCTAGGATCTTGATCATCATTTAACCCCTCTTTTTGTAGATATTCTACATTTCTTTTTTTTTTCCTCCATCCCTCCTCCAGAGTATATTGATAAACCTCCCTCACCCTCAAATATATTTTATTTTATTTCCACATCCTCTTCAAACTACTTCCTAATGCCATTTTCAATTTGTGGTTAATCTTCTGGGAAACGGGTATGAGGGAGAAGACCACACTTACTGAGTCTAGTTTTCCAAATTTCACACAGTTCTTAAGTTATTACAATCTGGCTTCCTTTCTTATTACCCTACTGCTATTGTTTTCCCTTTAGCCACAAATGACATTCTCAATGCCAAATCCTATTTTGTTCTCACATTACTCGATTTTTCTATAATATTTAGTGCTGTATATTATTTTTCACGTGGATTCTAGGGTATTAATATCTGCCAGTTCCTATCCATGTCCTGTCTTTCCTCCTTCCATTTGGCCCACACATTGCATTTTAGAGTTTGTTTCCTCAGTATGAAAGGGGTATTCTCCTTGATATCTTTCTCTTTTCTTTACAGAGTCCCTAAATTATCTTATCTTTATCCAGAGTTTTATCTTACATCCCAAACTATATTTCCCTGTGCAGCTGACTTCCAATCTCTATGCCCAGGCCTCTCACCGTTTCTTTCTCTTCAGTCCCTTATGATCTTTATCTTTAAAAAACAAAAACAGGGCTTCCCTGGTGGCACAGTGGTTGAGAGTCCGCCTGCCAATGCAGGGGACACGGGTTCGTGCCGGGAAGATCTCACGTACTGTGGAGCGGCTGGGCCCGAGAGCCATGGCCGCTGAGCCTGCGCATCCGGAGCCTGTGCTCCGCAACGGGAGAGGCAGCAACAGTGAGAGGCCCGCGTACTGCAAAAAACAAAAACAAAAACAAAACTCCTCATATCATCACCTCATTTAAACATCCCTGGTGTCTATAGGATAAAAGTCAAACACTTTAGTGGGGGGTAAAGCCCATTAGCATCTGAACTTTCATCTTCTATTCATGCCTGCATATTCTGTTCTCCTGCCACATTGGAATTCTTACCATATTTCCTTTTGCCATATTTGTGTATTATTAGCTTCTCCCCTCTATCCTAGCTCAAACTCTGAAAAAAAAAGTTTCATGACCATGGATAAGGTTGTATAAGCCAGATCTTGAAAAATACTAATATCTGGCTATTCTGAGATTATCTTGTTGCTGCCCTGGGGCAAGGCCGCATCCTGAGAGAATCAGCTATGTTTCCCTCCCACTGAAAAAGAATAAAAGTGATCATTGTCAAGCATCCTGGGAAAATCTTCAATATGGAATAAGCATAAGATGCATCTTTGAACTGAGGGTTGGGGAAACATCTTTCTTTCTCAGGCCCAGGGAGTTCCGGGAATGGGATTGACCTGGCTTCCTAGGTTGAGTTTCCACAACACAGATTCTGATGTGAAAGGATTTGTGCGAAAGTGGTTTATTAAGGGGCAACTGGAAAGGACACAGGAAAGACAGGATATGTGAAGGGAAAAGCCAACCAATGGTATGGTTTCAGGTGAGGTCCTAGCCTGGACTTGATCCTGTGGGTAGATCTGCGGTGTAAACTGTGCTTCACACATTGCCCTGCCTTGAGGCAAGGGAGCTGGAATTTAGTCCACTTGCAGTAGCAGTTAGTCATTGGCTGCCTGCTGGGCAAAGGTAGTAGGAATGAGGATTTATAGACTCCAGATAGTTCCAGCCCTGCTTCCGTAGCCAAAGAACAATCCTCTGAGAAAGCTGCAGGTGTGAATAGAACTGGCCACAGAACGTGAAGGAATACCAATAATTTTTAACCCATTTGGTTGTGGAGAAGCAGATTAAGAGCTAATAAACAGAGAGCTCACCCTTTCCATTGCCAGCAGGAGTAGTAGCAAGAACATCAGCAGAACAGAGAAGTGACCGCTTTGGGAACAACTGTCTTCTGGGGAGTATGGCATCCCTTGGCCACATGTGGCCGTGCCTGGTCCTACTAACAAGTGAAGAGACGTAACAGGACCTGGACCTCTGGATACTGTATAGAGGAAACACAGTGGTCACTGGCAGCCCAGTGCGCCCAACAGAACAGAGACTTTCTGAGGTTCACTAGCAGTGGAGCAAAAGCGTAAGGACAAAATGTACAAGCCTGAGAGGAATGCCTAGGCAGAGTAGTTTCAAAAAACAAGCAAAAGGCTATCCTGGGAAACTCAGAAATAACTGAGAAATAGCAGAGACGCTTTGAGAGAGGTAAATCAGTAGAATCTCTGGAGCCAGTTATAGTTGGGTTACATTCCGTGAAAGTGCTGGTGAGAAACTAGAATCGTCGGACTCTAAACCCCCAATGGCTGCGTGTGGTTGATACACCAATGAGCAAGGAGATGGAGCAACAGTAGCTCATATTCTCCTTGGGCTTCAAGACCCAGGAACCATGTCCCAACTTAAAATAACTCTTTCCTAAGCTCCCCCAGACTCAGTTTCTCCCTCCTCTGTGTTTAAAGAGCACTCAACTACTTTTATTATGGAATTTGCTGCACTGGACTGTGGTGGTCTGGTTCAGTGTCTGTCTGACCTCAGAGAACTCCTTCAGGAAAGGAATTGTTACTCATCTCTGCTCTTTAGCATTTAGCATAGTTTGCAGCACATATTACAGCCTTAATAAATGTTAGTTGACTGAATGAAATAACTAGAACCATGATTTCGTCCTTTTGGGGGGGCAAAAACATCTCTAAGAAACATCTCTATGAAACTTCTTCCCAGAAAAATGGACAAACACACAGAATCTTGTATACACTAATCTAGAAGAATTTCTCAAAACAACAAAACAAACAAACAAACAAACAAAACCCAAAAAACAAATCAAAAACCCACAACATTGTTATCAGGACAAAGTATGTTCTTCAAACTCAAGATTAATAGTAAAGATCCCCCCAAATTTTGAAACCCTGGTATGTTCCAGCTCTTATGGTAAAATAATGAGAAACTTGAAATCAATCCAAGCATTAAGAATTTAGGAGCTCACTCCCAAATTACATGCACCAACTACTTCGGCGGAAGTTCATGGGAATTGTGAAGTGAGCCACTGATGGGAACCAAGCAAGAAAACAGAAGAGAAGCAAGTGAAGAAACTTTTTAATGAACAAAGAAAAGAGGCAGAGCAGACAAGTCTGGCCCTGAAAATTATTTGTAGGGAAGGGCCCTATTTTCCCCCAGTTCCTAATCCTACTCTCGGCCACCTCATTTAACCACTAAATAAGTTATGTCTAAGTTTTCTTAGCCAGATGTAGGCAAAACCTCCTCTGTCATAAATTCTACCTTTTCCAAGTGCCCCGGGAACCCCACATCCCATTTCATTTCTCTAGTCTTAAAAATGTTTTTACTCTCTAGATTTTGACTACACAGCCAATGACATTGACATCATTTATTTAAGTAAAGGAAACAACTTCCACTGTTCACGTTCAATGTATTATTATTGCCAGTTTAGAGATTTTTGAGTCACCTGGTACTCCATTGTGTTTCTACGTTTGATGAAAGTGTAATGAAATATTTTGCATATATTAAGTTCCAGTGAGTAATTATTGATTAGCTGATTGTTGATTGAGAACAGACTTTAATGAAAGAGCTATCAACTTATACATTTTATTTTTAATTTTGAGATGTTTAAATCTTGTTCACTCTTTTACTTTTCTAAACAGATCACCCTGTAATTTCACCTTGGAATTTAAGACGGACCCTCAGCTAAACACGTGAGGGGGAATTCGGGAGCATCCAGATAGAATCAAATTTTAGTAGACAATTATTTAAAGGTGAACTGAAAATATAATCTATCAAATAATAGCCACACTTCTCCTGGCTACAAAAACTCATTGCTTCTGTTGCACCATGGCCGTAAAGTTCTAATATATGTGTCAAGAGATGGAAGTAAAAAAATTCAGGTGTGAAATCATATGTGTTTGAAAGTTTCTTTAAACTTATCCACAGAAATTAAACCAAAACTGATGTTTTACTATTAATTGTTGTTCAATTGTTGTTAATGTATGTGCTCTTTTCATATATATTTATTTGAAATATATTAAAAATTTAAATTTCTGATTCTTTATGATAAAATAGCACATTTCCTTGATTTAAAGACTCTCAAATGTTTCTAAAACTGGGATGCAGCTTCCAACCTACATGGACGTGTAATCTAAAAGTTGTCTTGAAATTGATGGTGTGTTGTTCAGTTGATGGACTGAATGGAGGAGATAAATAAGATGAATAAGATTCTGTTTAGTCTTCCAAAAACATTTCTCAGAGATGAGTAATTTGAATTGATATTCTACAGCTTCTAAGTTCTCTATACACTTTCCTCTTTTTAGCCTTCCATCTGAACTAATTTGTTCACGGAATAATTAGTTAGGGCTTTCTGAGAATGGGAAAGAATAAGATATATTTGGTTTTCTAAGTCTGAAAGAAATATCCATGCATTATCAGTGAATCAATGGCAGTTGTCCCTTTGCCACTGGTTTACACATCAGCTTTAGGAAAACACCTTCATACCTGGTAATGTTACCATATGGATTTGGACTGAAGCATTCAAACAAAAGTGTCCAAGCAATATCAAAACACTTTTCCCACCTGGATGCACTTTTTCCCCACACGTTGATCTATTTGCATTAGAACTGGCCAAAGGGTTTGTCTCATTAAACTGTATTCAACTGAAAGTATTTTACCAGTGATGAAAAATAAAATGTCATGTCAAAGTTACTTAAAAGGTGATGGGGGGGAATGAAAGTCATTTCATGAAACAATGTGAAAAATGAAAAAGCTCTCTTTGATCATAGTTCATAATTGAAGGTTATTTCCATTTCCAAGGTAGTTATTTTGGCAATTAAATCTACTCAAAAGTTTTATCTCTAAAAAAATTAATTGTATGTTGAAAAAGTGAATTGGGATAATGTACTCTGTAAAGGTTAAAAGAGGTTATTCCAAATGTTATTATTTCAGTAACATTAGATTTATTATCATATGCAGAAACTTTTAAGATATTAAAAAAGTATAATATGCTAAAAATGTTTTCTATATGGAAAAAAAATATCCTTTCATTTTATTAGTAAGAATTGTTCTGAGTGCATATATGTATTACACCAAACTGTTAATTTAAACTGATTTTTGTAAGAGTGATACCAGTCTATGCTGCTATGTAACATGTTGTTTATAAATCCCCCTTGATTTAATGACTAGATTATAAATTCTTGAGGGTACTTATTATTGTTCATATTTTTAAACATCTATCTATATGTATGTATATACACATATATGTCTGACATATAATAAACAACATATATTTTAAATACATAATTTGATAAGTTGTTCCTCAACTCCCTGATCATCTCTTCACTTTATTCCAGTATGTTTTTCTCTGTTTCATTTTGAATAGCTTCTATTGCTATGTCTCCAAGTTTACTAGTCTTCTCTTCTGTAGCATCTAATCGGCAGTAAATCCCATCCAGTGTATTTTTCATCTCACACATTGTAGTTTTCAAGAGAACACCTCTAGACATTCAATTTGGATCTTTTAAATATCTTTTATGTCTCCACTTAACATTTTAAACATATGGAATATAATCATAATTGTTTTAATACCCTTGTTTATTAATTTTAACATTTGCATTCGTTCTGAGTCAGTTTCAACTGATTGAACTTCATTATGGGTTGTATTTTCATACTTCTTTGGATGCTGGTCATCTTTGATTGGTTCCCAGACATTGTGGGTTTTACTATATTTAATGCTGGCTATTTTTGTATTCCTATAAATGTTCTTGAATTTTGTTCTGGGGTGTGGTTAAGTTACTTAGAAACATTTCACTTTTTTCACATCTTGCTTTTAAGAATTGTTAGGTGGGACCAGAGTAACATTTACTAGGACCAATTCTCCACTACTGAGAAAGATCCTTCCCAGTTTTCTACCCAATGCCCATGAATTATGAGGTTTTCTAGAACGGCTGATAGGGACATGTACCATTCCAGGCCATTTCAGATGATTCTTTTCCTAGCCTCAGGCAGTTTCTGTCCATGCCTGTGCTGATCAATACTTTGTGGAATACTACTTGAGAGGAACTCTCTACAGATTTCTGGATTTTTTTTCTTTGTACATCTCTCTCCTCTTTAGTACTCTGTCTAGTGAACTCTAGCTACTTTGGTCTCCCCAGACTCTCAACTCTACCTCTTCATCTCAGGGAGTCTGCCAGGCTCTTTCTGCACTCCCCTTCCCTGTTCTGTAGCCTGAAAACTCTCTCAAAGCAGTAAACTGGGGGCAACCATGGGGCTCATCCTTCTAAGATCACTTCCTTTGTTGCCTGATTTTCAGGGTCTTGAAAGCCATTGTTTCAAATATTTTGTCTCTCTCTCTCTCTCTCTTCTTTTCTTTTGTTGTTTTAGGTGGAAGGGTGAATTCAGTATATAAATATAAATGATATTTTATATATATATATAATATATTGTATATACATAAGTATTATTATGTTTTAATTCAGGTGAATCTCAACTATCTGGAATTTTTTGGGAAAAATGTTATTACAGGTTTTCCAATCCTGTAAGAAATACTCATGTATTAACTGATCTTGATATTGTTTGAAAGTTTTGTTTGAGTACTTCAGTATGACTCCATATGGCAACATTGCCAGGTATGAAGGTGGTTTACTCTATTATATATAAATAACCACTTCTTCCTCTCTGTGCCAAACCCCTATCCCCAATGTATTCTGTGAAAGGATTGAAATTGTTGTATTACTTTTATCAGAAGAACTTTAGTGATTTTGAAGTTTATTCAGAGTTTCTTTCCTATACTCTCAATCATCTTTTTGCTCAATTCTCATACCCAAAGGTACTGAATCCCTTTTACAACAATAGCAGAAGAATTTATTAAGTTTTGTCAATTTTAGGGCATGGTTTTATGGGTCATCCATATACTTGTTCTAAGAACATGAGGACTAATGGAATGGAAAAATAAACATTGAAAATAAATTGGAAAACATTTCAGTCATTTAAAAAAATGGGCTCTTTATGCAAATTATTTCCCTGTGCCACATACAAAAGATATCTTTAATAAGATGTTTCATCTTGAGAATCACTGTTAAAGGATACAAAAAGTATTCTTTCTCAAGAGTGGTTAAATGTGACTTCTAGGGTTTGATAATAAAAGCAGGACTATTCATGCATAACAGAATCAGACTTTTCTATTTTTTTTAAGGCATGCTTTCTTTTGCTATTCTGGACAGGTGTTTCCATAGTGCAATTTAAACTGCAAAAAAGGCTCATAATTGCCAACACCTAATTTAACATTCTGAAGCTAATCATAAAACAACCTCCCCTTTCACAGGAGAGACAAAGTCTCAGCTGGGCTTTAAATCCTGATTATATGACAAGTTTCCAATTGAAATTTTAGCTATCAACCAAGTGACCTTCAATGACCACAAGCTGGGAAGCTTAGTAACTAATCTAAACAGATCTCTAGGCAAAACCCTCACCCAGCATTGGTTTCCAGACTCTTACATTATTCACCTCATGAAAAAAAGGCAAGCAGAATATGAAAAGCAAATGATTGTAGCAACCTTCAACCTTCAATTCTTGAAAGACCAAAGGCAAGCTTTGAAAATATTCCTATAACCCTACTTCCCGTGTGAGAGTTTAGGACACTGATAAAATATTTATATTATCAGTCCACATATAGCAGTCAGTAATTTTTCTGCCTTTAAGAAAGTGTTATTTCAAAGAAATATTGTTCACATTAAAATAAAAGAAATCCTACAGTCATAGCTACATGCAGATCGTAATAAAGTCATGTTTAATTTGTTTACTTCCCATAATCCTTTTCAGCAAATTTCAGTTTGAGGGAAGTTTAACTATTAATTATTCTGAATGAAGTTTTCCTTCTCTTCATAACAAAATTCTCCTATAACAATTTTTTTTTTTTATCTTTACAAGACTTCTTTTCCAGCTTCATTACAAAAAAAATTCTGGTATAGTGGCATACAATGCAGCTAGACAAGAAGTACCTCATTCCCGTCTTTAAGTACGATTGGTAAACACACTGGCTCTTAATTCCCAAACCATAAATTTCTTGAGGGTGATCCTCTTTTTAAAACAAGTTCGTATTCTCCATGGTGACTACAAAGCTGACACAAACATTTGTTGAATGAAAGCAGGACTTTACTAATATAATGAATGAAAAAATTTATTTTCTCTATGACTATGGTGATTATGCCCCTGAGGATTTTTTCCTGATTTATAACTTTATGTCTACAAAATTTTGCCAAAGGCATATGATTAAATCACACTTAATTATACATTTAACAATTTGCCTATCCTATATTGAATTCAATAGTATTTTATAAAACAAAACATAAAATTCCTCAAAAAATCTGTGTCAGGTAAAGCAATATATTTGTAAGTTTTGTTTGGTACACTCAACCTTTTTCTCATACAGATTTTACAATAATAGATTTATAAAATGTTCTATACAATAATATTATAAGAATAAATTAAAAGAAAGAAAGTTAAGAGAAAAGGAAGAAGCAAACATGCCAACCATAAAGACAAACTCAGTGGGTACAATTGTACATAAAAACTGGCTGCATGGTTTTGTCAGCCAAGACAAAAAAAAAAAAAAGAAAAAAGAGAAACACAATGGATTACGTAACTCACCAATAGAAAAGAAGAAAATTTACTACTTTCTCAAAGAAGGCACATTTTTTTCCTGGTACTAAACTCAGAGCAAGTCCTCATGTGAGTCTTAGGCAGGGAACACTGAATAATTTAATGGACAATGTCCTTATACCAATTTCACAGCAAATGCAGAAATGGGCCTCATGTGGCTCCTTCCTGTAAAGGCCTTCAATAAAAGTTAAAGGCGTAATATTAGAACACCAGGGAAGAAGACATTTCTGAGAAGGACCCAATGAGTCAGATACCAGCATGTGTTCAATCCTGATCCAAAGGTAGAACTTTGAGTGCTGGGAGAGTGAAATGCTGAAACTGGTTATTGGTTGGTATTTCTTTTTGGTTAGGAGCTAGAGAGCAGATAATCCTTAAAGTAACACTCAGGTGAGGGCCTTGGTTGAGGTTTTTATGTTTATGGTTAAAAATCAACTAGTAATGTTAAGAATCCACATGAATAGGTGAAAAGCCAATCTATAATTTAAAAATTCAGGCCCCTAACCAATGCTGTGGTCTGTGTCGCCTCACTCCATAAGACGTTGGAATGAGAGGGTGCTATTCAGTATTGCTGAGCTTCTCCATCTTTTTCATCAAGCCACTTCTAATGACAGGATCAAGTTAAGCTGTTACCACTAGGATTAGGGATAAATTCCCAAAGATTTGTGCCCTAAGTAGACAATCACTTTAAAACCTCAACTTGAGATTTCAAAATGTACATACTATTTTATTATTCCATAAAATACTCTTTTTATTTTAATATAAAAATAATGACAGGGCTTCCCTGGTGGCGAAGTGGTTGAGAGTCTGCCTGCCGATGCAGGGGACACGGGTTCATCCCCGGTCCAGGAAGATACCACATGCCACGGAGCAGCTGGGGCCGTGAGCCATGGCCGCTGAGCCTGCGCGTCCGGAGCCTGTGCCCCCCAACGGGAGAGGCCACAACAGTGAGAGGCCTGTGTACCGCAAAAGAAAAAAATAAATAATAATAATGACAATGTCAATAAGACATGACACCATAAAACTCCTAGAAGAGAACATAAGCAAAACGTTCTCTGACATAGATCATACCAATGTTTTCTTAGGTCAGTCTCCAAATGCAATAGAAACAAAAGCAAAAATAAACAAATGGAACCTAATCAAACTTACAAGCTTCTGTACAACAAAGGAAGCCATAAACAAAATGAAAGACAACATACAGACTGGGAGAAAATATTTGCAAATGGTGCAACCAACAAGGGCTTAAAAATAATGACAACATCAAATGAAATGCGGATGTGTAGCAACAAAGACTCTCATTCACTGTCCATGAGAATGCAAAAGGGTACAGACACTTTGGAAGACGGTGTTTACTTAGAAAAATTAACATACTATTAACATAAAATCCAGCAATCAAGCTCCTTGGTATTTAACTCAAAGGAGGTGAAAACTTATGTCCACCCAAAAACTTGCACAGAGATGTTTATAGCAGATTTATTCATAATAGCCAAAATTTGGAGCAATCAAGATGTCCTTCAGTAGGTGAATGGATAAGTGAACTGTGGTGCATCCAGACAATGGAATATTATTCAGCACTAAAAAGATAACTTGTGTTATCAAGCCATGAAATGACAAGGAGGAATCTTAAATGCATATTACTAAGTAAAAGAGGCCAATCTGAAAAGGCTATCTACTGTATGATCCCAACTATATGATATTCTGGAAAAGACAATACTATGGAGACAGTAAAGAGATCACTGGTTGCCAGGGGTCAAGGGAGGGAGGAATGAATAGGTAGAACACAGGGGACTTTTAGGGCCATGAAACTACTCTGTATGACACTATAATAGTATATATATGTCATTATACATTTACCCAAACACATAGAATCTACAACACCAAGAGTGAACCCTAATACAAACTATGGACTTTGGGTGATAATGATGTGTTTCAGTGTAGATTCATCATCTGTAACAAACATACCCCTCTGGTGGGGGATGTTAGTTATAGGGAAGGCTATGTATGTGTGGAGGAAGGGACTATATGGGAGATTTCTGTACCTTACGCTCAAATTTGCTATGAAGCTAAAACTGCTCTAAAAAATAAAATCTATTTAAAATCTGCTTTAAATAAACTCTGAGAAGACAAGCCTTGCTTATAGATCAGCTATGAGTGCTGCTTGGACCACCTCTCCAAAAGTAAGTCTAATCCATTTGAGTAGCGCAGCCAGAGACAGGCAGGGTGGTTGTAACCTGAAAAATCGTCAACATATGCTACCACCTACCCACTATAGCCCTAAGTGAATCCAGTTAATGTTCTTGTGGAAAGCTGAATTCTGAACAGCATGGTCTCCTGAGGGTTTGCTGGAAATATCAGTAAAGGATAACTTAAACAATTGACCTGCTGTGGGAACTCAAATGATTCCCACAGCTTGAATGTCCATCAAGGGAAATAACTTCACATTTTTTCAGACACAACACTGAATCCCTCTTCCCTGATAATAGGTAAATTACTCAGACTTCGGTCTTTGGGAGTCAAAATGATATAAAACTTGTGCTGTGAAATTTGTCATTCAAAACTAATAAAACGATAACTGACACACACAGCTCGTGGTATGTGTAGATTTTATACATATTAACTCATTTAATCCTTATAATCACCTATGAGGTGAATACTATCATTATGTCCACTTTTCAAAAGTAGAATTTGGGACCCAGAGAACATAAATAACTTGTCAGTGGTCACACAGCTAGTCAGTGGATGAACAGGGATTTCAACCTGTCAGCTTGACTTCAGAGTCTTTCTTTTAACAACTATGCTAAGATGACTGGAGATTATTCTATTTCAAATCTTTGTGTTCTATAAATCTGAGTTACTTCAAGTCTGTATGTGGTCTAGAACTATCCTTGGAGATGTATCTGGGCCAAAGTAGTCTCAAGTACAGACTGTAGAGAAGCTGCCACTCTCATTCTCTCTTGGCATTCTGCTTTACTCTTTCCAGTTCAGTGATGTTTTCGGATTTTTCTCTATAGCAGATTTACCTCAGGAATATCCCATCATGCCCTCTGAAATGCATCCCATGTCTCCATGATACTTTTTCTGCTTTAACTCCATTTTTAACCTGTTCAATTACTCAGTTCTTTCCAGCTCCTACTCTGAGAGGAAATCTTGGGTCAGCTCCTTTTTCACCTCAGACCATACCATAATTTCTAGCCAGCCTTGTGTTTGGTGCTCTGATCTGATCTAGTCAGCAGTGTCTAGGTGAACTGGTATCTCGCGTCTGGACAACAGTACTATTCAAGGAGCAACGATGCCAGTGAGGTGCTGCCCTTATGAAAGGTGTGTGCATGTGACAGGCTTTCTCAGACTTGGCCTGTCCACTCTAAAGTTGAAGGAGATGTTGTATTGTTCTTTTGCACTTTCTTAAAGAACTTAGCTCATTCAATAAGCACTTGTCCTTCCTTTATCAAATATATCTTGGCAGGCCACTATTAATTTGTATTATAAAGAGGTGACATGTTTTCAATGGGCATTCTGGCTTGTTCGGGCCCCCAGAGTTCTTAATCAGTACAAAAATGTCCCCTGGATTGCAGTAGATGAACACTTGGAAACATTTTTAAATATTGGAATTCTAGCATTAGTCAATGTGAGTTTTTACGCTGGCTCACTCCTTATATACTCAGTTTCTAATTTACAAAAACAAAAACAAAAAAACAAAGCAACGCTCTTTTTCTGTTTCATAAACTTTTCCCACTTTCCAGGCAGCTACAATTTTGCTTTCTTTCTCTCTGGTTATACCCAGAGTTCATGAGGACCATCCCTACAGTATTATCTTAGACTGTCTTTGTTTATGTTGGTGTCACACCGTCATTGTCACTGGCCTCTCCCCCTCCTCCACCACCACTACTGCTTTCAAAGGCTCAGTGTCCTGCTAGGGTTTTACTGTGCTAACTTCGTATAGAAATGACATTGCATTTGTAGACAGACAAATCAGTCACAAGAATGAGATGAGTGGTTTTGTCTCATACCTACTAGAAAAATCCCTGTGCTTTGGAAGCAAAGACTTTTTCACAGCTGTTTTTCTTTTGTTTGTGTTAATGGAATTTTAGTTTCAAGCAATGAAAAAAAAAAAAGATTAAAGGTGCATGCTGAAATCTGAAACTGTGTTTTTTTCAGAGGATGTTATGCAATTATACTTTTCTTTACCAAAACCTCACGTTAAGAGGATTAAGCTTTATAAAAAAAAAATGTTGTTAAAAGTCCTGGAAGCTACAGACTTGAGGGCAAATGCTGCTTCTTTAATGGGAAGAAAAATATAGAAACTGGTATCAGATTTCCAGCAAGAGCAATGCTTATTTTACAAAAATATTGGGTGTACGATACTGTATGGGAATGCTACTGTACTTCTTTAGAGACAGATACTTCTTTTCCTTGCAAAGCTTTAAAAGTGTTCTTCTTTGTCTTGTCATTTCAGACCATTTTTATTATATTAAACCTTTTTAGTTATGTAATTTTGAAACAGCAAACTGTAAAAACAATAACCAGAGTGATGTTGTGTGTTATTCACTTGATTAGTTGATTACCTTGTATTGCTGCCTTGCTGGAACTTTTTATAAACTACTTTTATAATCTCAAGATTTCAAAGGCCATAGTGTTTCACAATGAATCCTTGATATGCATCTACATATATATATGACACATATCTACTTATAACTACTTGCATAATTACATATACAATTAATTATATATTATGTATTGTATGTAATATATATTATAACTAAAACATACATCTTCTCTCTTTTTTGTGGTGCCGAATATTTCTTGTTTTACTTGCAAGTTTTTCTTTTAATACTTACTAGCTTGTATAATGTAATCAATATTTGCCAAAATATTGCAACTTCAAGGGTATTACTGATATTTTATGTGGTCAAGGCAAAATTGTATTTAAAATTAAAAAACATTTTGGAAATTCTGGCATATATAATACATTTTAACAGTGAATTAAAAATTAAGAGTTTAAAAACATACATCACTTTTGAAATGGGATCCTGTAAGTGAAATCACACACATCACGGTACTAGTTTATAATAGAGTGACCTCATTTTAATTATCTTCAGAATGTGAATTAAGCCATCATAGATGATCTTTTTAAGAGTGGGTCTAAGAAAGACGGAAAACACTTTTGTAGACTCTGAGTAAAGGGATGTGGTCATTTAGAAACGTGTCATTAAAGACTTAATCCCAGTGACAATATGGGAAGGCAACTCCACAGACATTTTCCAGAAGACATATAGAAGATGTGAGGTCAGGAAGGAGGAAAGAGGTTTAAAGCAAGGCACATCTGTGATTGTTAAGAACAATCAAAAGCCATAACATAAAGAAGACAAAAGGGGGAATGTGCTTCAGTCGACCCCAAGGCCATATGGCTCAACAGAGTTTAAATATTGAGCAAGCATTCTTTCAAAGACTTCTTTTTTCTCTCTCTGACCTCAGCTACCAGAAAATTACAGTTTATACAAAGTCAACTTTTCTGTGGAATCCCCGTTAATCCAGAAGTGATATATATTTGAAAAATTTCCAATTGACATTAGTCTTAACTTTCTACTTAGTGGATTCTCAATGTCCAAGACAATTTATGGTTCACTAAAATTAAGCAGAGATTGTCATCCTATTGTCTATTTAATTAAGAAAATTTTGTGATTTTTCCAAAAACAGTCAGTGATCATTTGAACTCCTGAGTGAATGGTTAAAACAAATACACTCCTGACGGTTGTTATTAATATTCAGGATGAAAACTAAAATTGTGTTTTTTTTAATCTATGAAGAAAAAAGGTCCATTTTCCTTGGGAGGAAAAACTCCAATTCTTATTTTAGTAAATATAGCGTGAACTAACATATGAGAACACCTTTTAAAAAAATAATTAATAGATTTATTTATTTATTTATTTTGCGGTACGCGGGCCTCTCACTGCTGTGGCCTCTCCCGTTGCGGAGCACAGGCTCCGGACGCGCAGGCTCAGCGGCCATGGCACACGGGCCCAGCCGCTCCGCGGCATGTGGGATCTTCCCGGACCGAGGCACGAACCCGTGTCCCCTGCATCAACAGGCGGACTCTCAACAACTGCGCCACCAGGGAAGGCCTCAATTCCTTTTATTCTGTAAAATGTATTAGCCTCATTTCTATTTTTCAATAGCACTAACTTGCCTTTAAGTCATATTCAATTCCTTTCTTACCCATCTGTAATACTTGGACCATCTGTTCAATAGGCTCATATACCCATTAACCAGAAGAGCTGGACAATAATCGATGTTTCACGTATCCCCAGTGTCATGAGAATCGGTCCTCCTCCCCTGTCCTTCCAAATTGCTTCCTCCTTTTCCCTGCACACCCCTGACTTAGATGTTAATAATTTAATTTATCATATATATTTTTTTGGTGCAGGCTGAGTAACTATGAAATTATGGAACATTGCTCTGTGGCTGCTTCTCTGTGTCTCATCTCGTCTGTGGTTGATAATTGGTCGTTTCTGGAGTCCTTTACAAATATAAATTTCCATTGGAATGAAAACACATGCAAGTAAACAAACAAAAGGAATTAGGAAAGCGTCTGAGTTTTTCATTGGCTCTGAGGTCTATTTATATCTTTTCTAATATGGACTCAAAGCATGATTACTTAAATGAACATTTTGACCTGGAATAAAAACAAGTTTTAAAAATAATCTATTTTTCATGTGCTTATGATCTAAACCATATGACAGGAGTGGTTTCTGTTTTCATTAATAGGAACCAGGCCATTGTGCAAGTATTTCTTTAACATATGTTTGAGGTCATTGGAATGATCTAGGCCAGACTGCTTTATAACCATAATAGACTGGAATAAATTTAGTATATTAGAAAATATAATTGAATAGGGTAATTAAAAGTACATCTTTCTTCTAAATAATTTGCTTAAACAGAAAGACATCTTGTAAAATGGCTTAGATCCAGTATTTTTGGTCGGCTTCCCTTTTCTAGGAACCATATTGATTGCAGTTTTAGAAATAAAGCTATTTAAACAAAATCGATTAAAACGATATTAAGAAGGTCATGCACATATTTATAAAAATCAAATGATCTGTTAATTAAAAAGCGCAACCCATTAGTAACATTTGAAGCTTAGAATTTCCATGGCAACAGTTTAAAAAATTTAACAGCACACATTTTATTTACTTTGCAAAAGTGATATATCCAGTGAAACAAGCTGATGACCTAATACAGGGTGGATTTGTAGTCACATGTTTGAGCTAGTAAATTGAGAAAATTGGCAGAGAAAATACAGACTTGAAGTCACAGCATATTCATGTAACTGTCATGGCTATTACATTAGGAAAATGCACAAAATGCTAAATAATCTACTTATATGTGTTTTACAAGTTTATAAATTTCCACATTGCTGCATATCCAAACGTCTATTATTTTTACAAATATGAAATCAGCTCCACAATATTACACTTGTTCCATTTCTTTGGGTTGATTTTTGGGGATGCTGCATTCTCATTCTCATCTTTGGCATTATTTTTCACAACATAATCTCCCTGGCCACCACCAAGGCTTTTTCAAGTCTTTCTCACCCCCCGTCTGTTTTTAATTCCTTTGTATGCATTGTAAGTAGTGAAATAATAGTTTCATCCACTTATTTATCTTTTTTTCCCCTTGATTTCAGTTATGCTGGGTGTTAGATTATTGTCCTTCTACCCCAGACAACTGCAAACTCTGCTTGTATTCAGATTTTATCTGACCATAATTCATGGCAATCAAGTGTACAAATAATTCAACGTATGTATGTCTACAACATATATTATAAATATTACTCATTTAATGGTAATAAAAGTGAATATCAACAAATCAATGATGCCTTAATTGTGGAAAAATCATCAATGTAAGGATATGTAATTTGTTTGAAAGTCTGGGCTCTTGGGAGGCATATGAGTTATGGGGGAGATATTATGAATATAAATGAAATTATAGCAAACAACATGAGACTATGAATAATCAGTGCTTAGAAAGAGGTGCAGACCAAAGAGGCAGAGGAGGGAGGAAGGGGAGAGACCATTTACCACTGGATGATCAGGGTAGGTCTTGACAAAGGAAGTAGGGTTTTGTCTGGGTCCTGAAGGATGGATGAGACTTAAGCGGCAGGAAGGAAGAAGGAAAAGGGCTTCCCAGCAATGAGAACAGAGTGAACAAAGGCAGAGGAAAAGTGTGAAAGTTCAAGGTGTACTGGGGACCCTGAAGGGACAGGAGCAGAAAGTTCATGTAAGGCCCTAGTGAGAAATAAGTTTACCAAGACAGACTGAGGTCAGATTTTGGCAGATTCTCCACTTCAGGCTAAATAGTTCTGGTTATCGGCATCAGATAATCATTTTGTGGGTTCTCAGCAGGAGAATGGGTGCTCTTTGGACAGATTTATCTGACAATAGTAGGCAAGCTACCCCACAGGGGAGGCTGGAGGCAGGGAGACCAGTTATTGGAACTATGAAAGTCAAGAAGGGAAAATTATTGGATGGGAGGTTAGGTGGAGATGGTCTTTAGCATTAGAAATGTTGGATTTGATGTGAATGTCAAGCAGTCAGTTGAATGGAAATACTCATTTGAAAATTGTTTTAGGAGAAAGAACTTAGATTTAAGAGTCATTCCTGTTAGGAAAGTTTGACAAAATTCCTCTGCTTCCTTAGAGGTCTAAAATTAAGCCATTGAAGAGAATGAACCATCAAATAGATGGTGGCTTTGAGGGAGGAAAAAATATGAAGACCAAAAATTGGAGAGAAGACTGAGGAGTGAATCTTGGGGACCTGTACATTCTCTTGGGAAGAGGAATCTTAAAAAGAAATAAAGTAGTTGATTGAAAAGTAGGTGGACCAGAAGAATGGAGCTTTGTAGAAGCTAGGGGAAAGAGATTGATTAACCCAGCTTATACTAATATCTGCCTCTCAGAGATTAAGGTAGAACATTTGTTTAGTCATGATTTTTCACTGCATAATTCACACATCACTAGGAAACGCTTCATGTAACTCACTCTATTCCTCATCTGCCAACAAGTATCAACCGACCCTGTGAGCCGTTGCAGGGTGATTTACACTGTGAATAAGACCTAGAAAACTTGCTTTCCTTATGCTTGTGGAGATGCTTCAGTCAAGACATTCAGAACCATAACCACATGGAATGAAAAACTCTCGAGCCAAGTTTTCTTCTCTTTCTTTGTTTGCTAATTCCAGAAATCAGCTATTAATCACAGAGAATACCATAAAACATCAGATCTTTTTTAATCCCTAAATCCAAAATGATTAAAATTTTGCTGAGGCAACTTGCTGTCAGCGTATGCCCAGATATAGATGTTGCTTCTGACAAAAGGGTAAGAAATCCGTTCAGCTCTGCATAAAGAGATTGCTCTTGGCACACCAGGTTGATGCACCTGTGTGCACTAGCCTAGAGGGAAAAGGTAGGAAAAGAAAGTAGATTTGGATTTTGCTGTACTGGAGACCGTGCCATATGATTACTGGGATTTGGCCCCATTCATTAGGCCCAGAATAGTAACCACGGTAATAAACCATCAGACTTTGGAGTGCAAGGTACAATACTAGCTCAGGGTCAGTTGCTTCTTGGAATAATATATTCATCCCTTGGGTTAAAGGTAAGGGGAAAAATCGCTGAGGTTATATTACCATCACCTCGCCCTGGTGAGTTAGAAGACTGGATGAAGGTTGTTACTGGGCATCTCTCCTGCTAACGTTGCTGAATCCAGATGAGAACTTGGGAAACTTGTTACATAATGAGTGCAGCCCAGCTGGGAGACTCCTGGACCAGTTCCAGTGTTCCTTCTGCCTCTGGCTTAGCTGTGTGATTCTGAATAAGTCACTATTTCGTCTTCGACTTTCTCAGGAAAGAAAGAGATGTGTCTAATCCACAATAAAACAGGAGGATTCTTTTAAAAATTGGGGAGCACTGTGGGAATGGGCAGTTATAAAAAGTGCTCCTGGATCTAGGAAATGCATATTTATTTTCCTCTAGGTTTATTTCAGATTGCTTACTATATATATATATATATATATATATATATATATATATATATATATATATATATATATATTTAATTTGAAGACATCTTCAAGCAGAAATTTGCCATTTCTGGAAAATGAAAGTGATTCCAAACTTGGAATCACACTGCAACCTGATTTCTCACCCTATTCTTTCTCACCATATTCTCATAGCTTCCTACATGGGCTTTTCCTGATCTTCACTTTTTTTGTCTCATTCCTTCCTCCCTCCCTCCTACTCTCTCTCCCTCCCTCTCTCTCTCCCTCCCTCTCTCTCTCCCTCCCTCTCTCTCTTTCTCCCTCTCTCTCTCATTCTGTTGTAGAATAGTGAGTAGTTTCTATCTTCAAACCAAAGAGATTCTTTGTTTTACCTGAATCTCACACACACACACACACACATACACACACACACACACACACACTCTCTCTCTCTCTCTCTCTCTCTCTCTCTCTCTCTCTCTCTTTGGGGTAAATTCTGAAGAGCAGAAGTCACTGTGGAATTTTATGAAAGGCAGTTTCAGCAAAGACTGTTTGAGTCGAGTGAGTATCATACAGGAATTGCCTGAGATTTAGTTTGGGAACTGAAAACTGGTAGAAGAAGAATATATACACATAGCACATCTAGATTTGGAAAGGACTTTTTTCATTAGCTGCAAGTTACTAATAATGCTGCAAATGGAAGATGGGCATGTTAGTTTGGAATATAATAAATAGTAGAAGATACCGACTTCCAAAAAAATCTGTATAAATCTGCTTACTACAAGTGTTCTCAGCAGAACTAATAGAGATTTGGGAACTTTGCAGGAAGTGTGTTCATTCCTAAGTAGAAGGATCTACATTCATGTAGAAGAACTTAAGTTAGAGAGAGTTACAGTTGTGGGATTTATTGAATATTAAGCAAACTTGAATATAAGATGATCCCTCTTTTTCCAAAGCAAAGATCCTAAAAGGAGTTTTTTTGTGTTTGTTCATTTCTTTGTTTTGCTTTGTTTGCCAACTTGAACATACATATTTGTAGGTATGTAGTTTAAAGAGCTATTTATAAAATTTAACTATTTTATTTGATTACACACAATTTTAAAATCACATATAATATTAAACAATACAGTGACTAACACATGTCACTATTTTTCATGCTCTCATTCTGTGAAGCACCTATATTAAAACTACTCACTTGCATGAATACTTTGTAACTCCTGAATATTGTGAAAGTATTTTTCTGAAAATATCCTTTAGATGTCAGTGTCTTTATTATAGCTGAAACCACTTTTTGAGTTTTCTAAAGTACTTATCACCTTCCCTTCCACCTAAGTTGTTGGAGAATCAGCTCTTCCACAATTTGTGGGTAAGATGATCGTTGGAAATTTTACACCAAGCAACAAATATCCATTTGGTAGTCTCATTTCAACAACTTAGTCATTACTACTTTACTTATTAAAGTGATACACAAAAGGTGTGTTTACATCAAAACCTGTGATTATCAGGTCATACTCGAGGAGTCATTATTAAGAATGTATAAATGTATTTGCCACATTTTAAAAATTTAAATTTGAGTGATTTGGCATTAGTGTATCTTTCTCAAATAGAATTTTGTTGTTAAAATAATAGGATGCTATTCAATACGAGAAATTCTGTAAGGTGACTTTCTTGTTTCTGAAGGATAATTTTGAACCAAAGAACTCACCTGATATTTAAGCATATATGGTACTTGTGCTTTTTAATGATTAGGTCAATTGAGAATAATGTAACAGCAATATTTCTGCAATACATTCTGAAGTATATATCCTCTTTTCGGTAGCCAATTTCATTCTCTGTGGCCCTTCAGCTAACATTGTCATAGAGTGGGGGACAGTGAATACCCAAGACTGAATAAGAAAGCGCATAAAGAAACTCCTACCATCTGGGAGAGGAAGTGGAAAGATCTTCTGATCCCAGAAAACGGTAAAGAAGAAGGTGAGAGTGAGATGCAGATTATGGCAGGAGTAAGATATGGGTACTCTCTTTCTCCCACCATTTGGTTAAAACCCAAAAGCAGAAGAGCATAGAAATACTCAGACGGATTTTGGGTGGCCCCAGACATATCCTGGAGGAGATAGAAAGTCTCTGAGAGATGCTGTCTCTCTGGAACCACATTCAATATGGTAGCAGGCATTAGAATAGAAAAAGTCAAGGGATGCGATCTGGAGGAAAGCTTTACAGAGCTCTGTGCACTTCAGGTGAGAGTAAGAGACAGCAACTGAGAGTTCCATGTGGCAATGACGAAGAGCTGAGGGAATATGAGAACCTGCGGTCAGGATGAGGAGACTGTAGCACATGGGAACTTCATAAATGGAAGTTCTGGCTACACAGACTTCAGCAGTGGGTAATCAATACCATACTCAATGATCTATCTAGTCAGCCCCAGCCATAACCTAGTCTAGTCATTGCCAGGTGCTCAGGAGAAAGGTCAGACAATACATTGTAACAGAATGAAACAAAAACACTTGGGGAGGATTACACATACCTACAGCCCCACTCCCTCCATTGTAAGTCTTGGAAATTCTTCACTTAGATTGGAGGTTGGCAACGAAGGAAGGAGGCTACATTTCTTGAGACTAAGCATCCTTGGTAGGATTTAAATTTTGGATGTGCTGAATATTTGTTTACCTAACAAAACTAAGTTAACCTAAAGAGACTTTTAAACAGAAAAAAAAAAAAAGTTACTTGTCATTGACAAATTTCAATATTTTCCCCACTACCTGTGGGAAACGGATCTACTGATCAAAGTATGATCTATTTTAGAAATAGAGAAAGTACATTATTTTGCATGTCTGAACTATAGAGTTTAAATGCTCCAAACTAATTTATATATTGAGGTACCAGTCAGGATAGTTTAGGTTATGTTGCAGTAACAAACAACCCCCAAATCTCAGTACCTTAAAACAACAAAGGTAGATTTCTCACTCATGCTACATGCATAAGAGTTGGCAGAGACTTCTCTTTATTGCAGTTACTCAGAGAGAAATCGAGACTGACAGAGAGTGGCCCATCTGAACTAACTGTGGTGAGAAAAACGAGAGCGTAGCAGTCGTGTCTTAAAGATGTTAAAAGTTTTGAAGTGATGTATTCATTCTGCTCAAATTTTACTGGCCAAAGCAAGTCACATGATCATGTCTAACATCAAGGATGCATAGAAGTACAATTTTACTATATGCTCTTGAGGAGAACCAGAAATAGTTGGTGAACAGTGCTGATAGCCACCATAATTTGTAAGCCCTTTGTAACTTTCTGAATTATGTTTTCAACATGGAAAATCATCTGACCAGGATCAGATGTGAGAAATAGAAAAGATACCAGTGACTAAAATTTCAGCATAACTAATATATTCTTTACAATGTGTGCTATCATTTTCTCACATTTCTTAATATAGTAGCATCCGTATTGCTCAGAGTTCAGTCAAACCAAGACAGTTTACTCCATATCAGGGGTTGGCAAACTTTTTGTGTAAAAGGCCAGATAATAAATATTTTAAACTTTGTGGGCCATATGGTCTCTGTCACAACTACTTAATTCTGCTGCTGTAGTGCAAAAGCAGCTATCGCTAATATGCAAATGTGTGGGAATGGTATGTTCCTATACAACTTTATTTAAGGACACTGAAATTTGAATCTTGTATAATTTTCACATGTCACAGAATATCATTTTTCTTTTGATTTTTTTCCCAACCAGTTAAAAATGTGAAAACCATTTTTAGCTTGCAGACGGTACAAAAACAGACGGTGGGCTGGACTTGGGGTAATAAGGAATCTTCTACAGAGAATTGAGAATGTACAAAATCATTGAAAGGAATGGAGGAACAGTTTTAACTTTAACAACCAGGAACAACTAGTAGCTCCAGAAATGACCCTGCCTTTTCCTTTAGCAGGTTAAACGCTATCAGGGATGCAGGAAGCTGAAAAATTATAAATCTGCTGCTAATAGTGCTGACTTCCCAGGCTGCAGTCTGGGCTACTCTGCCATGATCCAGAAATATGCCACTGCTGCTCTAGGAAGTGCTGATTCAGGAATCCACCCACTACACTGGGAGGGCTCTGCTATAGCTGCCACCTCGGTCTTGATCTTTGCCAGCAAAGTATATGCCTCAAACTTGGCTTTTTCCTACATTTGATTCAGTTCCTAAACATTCCCACAAGTGTATGATGGAAACGAAATCATGTCCTAGCCCCCAAAGAGTCTGAGAAATGCTTTGTAGCTTTCCAGCTACTGCATGTTAGCAGTGGTAGAACGGATGTTGGGCAAAGCAATGAAAGGTATCAGACATAACCTAATATAAGGGAGACAGACTCAGTTAAGATGACCTCGGCATTTCCAATACCTTCTGTGAGCATTTAGGAAAATAAAGTCCTTTGTATAACTCCCACCATATAGCAGGAAGATAAAAATAATTTTATCCATGCTTCCTGCCCACCAGTGCTACAGCCCCAAAACAATCATGTATTCTATGCCACTGACCTGGGAACTTCCCACAGTTACACAGAGATGTGTGTATTCATGTTCATGGCAGCGCTGTTGGAAATAGCAGCAAAAAGTATTGTCCAGAGAGAATAAGGTAAACATTTTGCTATAGACATGCTAGAAAGCAATTAAAAGATATGGCTGTAGATACCAGCTTGGAAAGAATTCTGAGACACATTGTAAACAAAGTGAGTTAAGGAATAGTTTATAAAGTATGATCCTACTTTTTGAAAGATAAGAATTTTTAAAATGCATTATTATCTTTACTGCTTTGTTCTGATTTTAAATATAATCCAAAGATGTAAATATATTTCATAGAATTATAAAAAATAGAAAGCTAGTGTTCTCTATAGTTCTAATCTCCTGACATCACTGCTATCAAATTTTTGGTGTGTATATTACTTTCTTCTGTACACATACAAAATTTAGATTACATTTTAAAATAAATTTTGTTTTGTTTAAGACGCACATTTTTATTTTTAGAACTAAGATTTGTTGTGTCAGGGACCTACTACTCAGGGATATTGGTGGCATTCTGAATTTCATTTTTCTACTAAAAAAGCCATAGGGGACCATTGATTCCTTCATAGATATAATTTCTATGTGTTAACATAAAGAACTAACTTGTTTCATAAATTTGGGCTTAATGGTTCCATCTTACACAAGTTTCAATGATAATCCATTTCAGAGATTGTTGTTTTCCACAAGTATTGCAAAATGCTGTTATTTTCAGTGTAAATATGCTGTTTAATCAATCTGAGACAGGCAAGGTACTTGCAAACATTAAACATAAATTGATAATGTATCTCTGAGAAGTACTGCATTCCACTAGGCCCTCCTTGAACACTTGTGTAAGTCTCACATTGTAAGATTTCCAGGCAAAATACTTCCTTTCCTATTGCTGTACGAAAAGAGAATTTACTTAAAATAAGTGTAGGAGCAATTTCAATCATCACTTAATATTTAATGAGAGCATCTCCATCATGGTTTCTCCTCATGTATATGGGTCCATCATTGTTACCCATGAAATAAGCTATAAAATTTATGTTTATCAGACCTGCTACAACAACACATTTTTATTTTCTACTTGAGCAAAATATATATTGATGAGTAAGTTATGTCTGGAACTAACTGGACAAACATGGTGTTTGATAGCAATTAAGTCTAGAGGTAATAAGGCATTTAAAGTAATTAGTTATAGTTAAACCTCACTAATTCTGAGTAAATATAAGAAAAATGAAACAAAATAGAAAAAGGCTGAACTGTAGAATGCATTTAAGCAGGGGTTTTCAAATCATTTGATCTTAGGATTTCTTTATACTCTTTAAAATTATTGAGAATGCCAGAGTAGTCCTGCCAGATAAAATACAGGATGCCTGGTTAAATTTGAATTTCAGATAAACAGTGAATAATTATTAGTATAAGTTATGTCCCAAATACTACATGGGACATATGTATATTAACAATTATTCCATGTTTATCTGAAATCCAAATTTACTGCACGTCCTGTAGTTTTATTCGCTAAATCTAGTGACCCTACCCCATTTTGTTCATGTGGATATTTACAATACTATAAGTTAAAACTGAGAAATTTAAAAATAGGTGTGTATCCATTAATTCATTTTAAGGTCTAGACCTATTACATAACAATTTTTATAAAAAATAACTACATTTTCCTAATAAAAACAATGGGAGGAATTGTTTTACAGTTTAGGGGGACAAATCTCTTTAATATCTAGCTTAATCTAGATTCTCATACTTGCTTCTGCATTGACTCTGTTGCAGTATGTTGTTCTGGTTAAAGTATATCAAGAAAATATGGCCTTCCTCAGCTATGTAGTTTAGAAAAAGGAAGACTATTTTAATGGCTTTTCAGATAATTGTGGATATCTTCTTTGATCTACACCCAAAATCCACAACTGGTAGTTTCTTAAAGATTGGTTACAGTAAGGAATCTGAGACCATGCCAGTGAATATTCCATACTGTCACATTGAAATCCATTGGTCTGTCCATCTCTTGAACGGATCTTCTGTCCCTGCTTGATTTATAACATCATGGACATTGGCCATTTGGGAAATAATTGGTTTACTGATTTATGTAATTCTTTCAAATGATCTTTATACAATATTAAAAATATCACATATGTTAATAGCACTAACAATCTCATCAGTGGAGTCTCAAGTATTGAAAGGTGTCAAGCTCAAGTTGGTAAATCTACATTTTCCAAAATACTAATTTTTGCTTGGAAGTTCAAAGTTTATCATTGGCAACAGATTCTAACAGTTCTTTTTTTCTTGAAGTAACAGACTTATTTTATTTATTTTCAAGAAAACCTCTCTGCCAAATATCAAGTCTGAATAATCATAGTCATTTTCTCAAGTAGAGATTATGTTCCATTAAAAAAGCCCCTAGTTCAGCTTGCAATACAAATATCATTTTCCTCAAGTTTGCCATTATATTTTGGCAGAAGTGCTTTCATGTGTACTTCCAACTTTCATCACACACAATGTTTAAAAATATGTGTATTCAAAAATAGAGATTTAATTAAATTAATGCTTAATCAAAGAGATTGTCTTTTCCCCATGCATGTGTAGCAGTGATGACTACAATGATTACTGGTACAGTTTGGTGCTCCTGCCTTGGTTCATGCTAAGGTGCCAGAACCAATGCTTTCTCAACATCACTTCAAATGTCAGCACAGTGAAAGAGCAAATGGCTTCATAGTATTATTACAAAAGTAGTTTTGACTTTTTGGACCCCGTGAAAAATCTTGGGAACCCCAGAGGTCTGCATACCAGGCTTTGAAAACTGCCGCTTTAAAATTTTTTTTTGCATTGCTTTCAAGAGTACATTAAAGAGCAAGTAGTTATAGTCAAAACCACCAATATGTATATGTACAATAATTCATTGACTAAGCCAACATATCTTCTTAAACATTTTCCATACAGATGCCCTTATTTTCTGTAACTCCAAGTTACCATCTCTTTTGGTTGCCATACCAATTTCTCATTTGCTTCTCTTGCACACCAATAATTCTGTCTACTGGTATCTGTGTCCAAAATGAAATCATATATGAGTGCAAGGAAAAATCACAACAGCTACATGGAGAGGTCTTGGTTTGTTTGGAGTTATACACAATTTAATGTTAGCCATGCCCCAATGCCATAGCAACATGGCTCCTGCCAACCTTCTAGCATCATGTCTTATCATTTTCTTGCTTAAAATCTTGTGATGTGGCCTTGTTGTCCTGATAAGACATAAATCCCTTAGTCAGATGAAGAGTTTCCTCACACCTTGGTTACAATCTAGCCTCTCTCTTTTTTAACCTTTCTTGTCAACCCTATACACACACACACACACACAATTCAGCCCCACAACTTGCTATTTCCTAAAACTACATTATACTTGCAAGTTTCCATGCCTTTGTACATGTTTGTTTCTCTGTCTCAAATGTTTCCTCCAAACCCTCATCTCCCGGGAAATTTCTCCCCAAAAAGTCTTTATTAATAATGCATCTTCCCAAGAAGGCCATCCAGGAATTCCTTATAAAAAATGTCACCCCCTTCAACATTTCATTTCTTTCTTCTCTGCTTTGTTTTTCATTCTCACTTCTTACATGCAATGTATATTATTTATCCTGACTAATTTATGTCTCACCCACTGGAATGTGCATATATACCATGAGGTTTTTTTTTTTTGCCTGTGTTGCCCACAATTATATTTTCTGTACCTACTGGTACTTTCCAGGTATTTCTATGTGCTCAATAAGTATTTGTTGGGTGAATGAATGATGTCAAATAGCACTGCCTCTGTTAGCTACCTTCACCTCAGTACAGCTAATTTAATCACATATTTTCCTCACTATTTTTATGCAACACATAGCATTACACCATTTACCCCTTTGTTTTGGGTTTATTTATTTTAAAATGTAACATTTCTATCAGACTATGGACCCTTTGACATATATAACTTGTTTGATTCATCCTCGGTTATTGGCACAGGCTGACGCAGTGTTTTGGAAATATTTGTTGAATCAAAAACTGAGTGAAGTTCCACGAGGCAATTAAAACTAAAAATGTAGAATAATTTGGACTTCGCCTAAAATAGGATGCCTAATACAAGCAGCTCTTTTAAATAATACTATTGAATGCCTTTTGCAGTATGGTTTAGAACTACTATTTCCACTGAAACAAATAGAATATGTAAATACCCCTTTCTGTGTTCAAATACCATTGATGTTAACTGAGCTGTCACAAACAAAAAATTTTGCAGGGATGCTGTCTTTGATGCTGGAGGCCACCGCTGTTTCAGCCACCCTCCTTCTGGTATTCCTTCTGCTCTCTTCCTCACTCCATGAAAGATAGTTTTATCTCAATCAGTTTGTAGTGCTATTTGTAGCCTAATCTCAAATTTATTTAAGGGATAGCTCTTTCTCCTTTAAAGAAAATTCAGACACCAGCCACCCTGAGAAAGAGATAGTTGTCAGGATCTTTCCTTAACCAATGAAATCATACTGTACAAAGGTTCTTCCTGAGGCTGTGTCTGATTTATTCAATTTTTTAGTCACAATAAAATGCCAATCTACATTATAGTTAAAAAATAGAATTGAGAATTTCACCTGACAGAGCAAAAATACATCCTCATGGTTCAGATATTTGGTTACCACAAGCCCTCCAGAATGTAGGGAATCTAATGCAGAGATGAGGGTAGGAGTGGGGAGAGGCCGGGTGCAGAAGCGAGCAGCTGGATGGGCATTTTGGGGACCCAGTAGGTTCCTGAGGTCTGAGAGGGGCCTGGGGAGGTGAAAGGGCAGTGGGAAGAGTTCAGAGACCAGCAGTCCGAGGCTAAAGGTCAGACCCCTGGCCTTTCATTTAACATGTGTCTGTGGGAAAGGGTCTGCAATGAAGATTGAACTAAAGGGTTTGCTCTCCACCTTGATCCTCATTATAGAAATGGGAGAAATGATAGTGAAAAAGAGGAAAGTGAAAATTTAAGTCTTGACAGTATAAAGTTGATAGTCATTTATGTAAACTTTGTGTAGTTTGTTGGCTTATCATATGAAAATAACCATGTGCCTGTTATTAAATGTGATTTATTAGCCATTAGATTAGAATTGCTCATGCTTTCAGAGTCTTCTGTTAACAAGCAACATTATAATCTGTCTACAAATTTAATAATAGGTGAGTTGTCACGAAAGGATTCCTGCTTAATTCCCTACACTAGATAAAATTTTGTTTGAATTTTATAATGTCTGGTAAATGTTCCTGGCTGACCTGTCTGATCTTGCTGATTACAGCTTTAAGTTTCAGTGATTCAAGTTCTTGAAAATATTTACATACTTATGTCTAAGTGATCTCTAAGGCATCTTCCGCAGAAACAAAATATGATCTATAATATGACCTTAGTTATCCACTGCATAATCTGAAATTGAAGATGGGAGGCTTCAACTTCCAAATATTTCCCATGCATGCTATAACTTTTACCATCAGAAATGTGTGGAGTAAAATATAAATTCTGTAGTCACTGCTGATCTTGGCATAGTGTGTGATAATGCTATTTAAATTCCTTATCAAGGGAATGAGTGTAGCCTCTTCATTAACTCTAGAGAGTGTTTAAAAAGAAGGTGTTCACATTTTCAGAGACCAGCTTTCAACTGCTGGGATAACAGCAGTTGGTGGGATATTTGGTGAGATAACAATGATTGAGTTCATTGGTCCATCAAACTGTATCATTCTGTCTGAAGCAGCTTTTCATTTGCATATTGACAAAAAGGACAACCTTCTCTTCTGACCTTTTAACCCTAACGAAGCTAATCCTGCCTTTATTCCAAAAAGGGAGTGGGGGTGGTCCTACTGCTTCAATTGTTTTCCAAATTTAAGACCAGGGCCCTTGCCATTTAAAAACAGTGAAGATTATTAATACAATGAATTATTAACAATGAAGGATTCCACAAAATATTTAACATGATGTGTTGTGCTGTATAAAAGCTATTAAAATCAATTGTCATAAAAGTAAAAGAAGTACATGAAAATCATTGATCATCAAATCAATAAACAGTAAAATGAAATGGTTATATATAGAGGCTTGCCTTTTACTAAATCAAACAGGCTTGATTTTTTTTGCCCAACAGCCATCTGAGACTACTGAACCCAGACATAAACTGGCTGGAGGTCTTGTAGTTTGAGAATAAAAGGTAAAAATCTCTCCCATCCATCCCTGACTATCTAACCTTTGGAGGTGATAATCTGAAATAGGACAAAATGTCCCAGAAGAGATGTATCTGCAGGTCATCTCAGTTGGAGACTGAAGGTCACTTCCAACAAAGCAATCAAATATCTAATAAAACCTGAAGATCACATCTTTGTTATATAGGCAATCAGAATAAACTAGATAAGAGTGAAAGAACTTGGAATCCTTTTATCTGTAGTAAGAGAAACGTAGCCACTGAATGTTATTCCTTCTCCAAGCATCAGTGTGGAGTTTGGCAAATGCTCAATAAGGCTGATATTGCTAAATAACAAATTTATGCATCGAGATTGCATCAATTTATAAAGTGGGAAAAGAAAGCTGTTTTATTATCTGTCATTGAAAAGGTAAATTTTAACAAAAATGCTGTAAACTTCCCTCATTATTTTGATTAATTTGACTTTCAGATTGGCTCTACAAAGATTGTTTCTTCTATAATTATAGAAGAAAATAGAGTCCTATTAATGGATACATCAATCAGTATTTATCAGATAATGTGGAAATAGGTAAATGAATTTTAATTTATTCAATACTTTTATATTAGAAACAAATATAAATTTGCTTTTTAAAAAGTCTTACATTGTTTCTAGCTTTGGATATTTGATAAATGCAAATATGTTGTTTACATGTGTTGACAATTTAGAGACAATTTGAAATAGGATAGAAAAATTCAAAGAAAAGCTCTGAATAAAAGATGATTTAAAATATTTATTACATATATTACTCATATAAACAAACTCAGTAGGTAACCCATATTTTCTTTTTTCTTCACCAGTCACTGAATTTTTAAATCACGTTATATAGACTGCCTTTAAAGTAGAAGTCATTATAAAACAAACAAACAAAAAACCTTTAAATTAAATTCTATCTTAACTTTCCCATAAGGTCCTACTTTTGAGTCAAAACCTCACTCAAAATTGAATTTCTGGAAAATCTTTAATAGCAATTTTGATTAAGCCCCCCGCCCCAAATTTTCATAATACTAATTTATATTTATTAATATGTACTATTTGTAGTCTTTTTGCCCTCCCTGAGATAGTTTATGTCTTCCCTTTTTTTCTGTATTTCATTGAAATATCTACTTGAATAAGTCTTTTTGAGCACTTTAGTTATTACTAGATATTTTTTGAGACCACATTAACAAATTAAAACTAGTAAAGTGATATTTACTAAATTCCTACCTGAGGGACTTGAACCATACAATTCCATCTGAAAGAGAATAAAATTACTTTTGCATTATAACATTCACAAGCTCTTATTGCCACTTTAAAAGTGTTGATTAACTAGCTGATCTTTATTCTGGAGCTTTCTGGAATGTAGATAAATGATGTGGACTTTTAAGTGTTCTTCACTTTTTTCTTGAGAGTTACCACTTAATACAATCATGGAAAGAGAATATTTTTATACAGGTAATTATGCTCATATACCATTGAACCTAATTCATGGGAATTGAAACACAATCATTTTTTTCATATAAATATTATATTTGTTCAAGATATTGGAATTTGAGAACAAAATTTGGTGAAATATAATTTATAGTTAAAATGCATTCCTTATTGTGCTGATAATGGAAAAGTGGGAGAGTTTCCTCTTCTTGCTAAAATCGTGAGAATTCTAGTTATACACCCTGCTCATTATGTGCCTTTGTTATTAAACTGTGATTACTGAAGAACTTGTGTTTGAAGCAGGGCACTTTATAATGTGAATAGCAATTGGTATTACATGTGTCCTGTCTTTGATTTTGATCCCAATCCCTCCGAGGATGGGGCTGTGTTATGAACAGGTAGATTCAGAATTTGACATCCTAATGCAGTGAAAACTTAATCACATTCATGTAAGATGGAGATGTTCCAAGAACTTTACGATCAGTTATGTGGAAGTTTGAGTTCTTGGCCATAATATCCAGGACACTCTGCAGAACAGAGCAGCAGACAGATCATCTCTCTGTAGAATTCATTGTCAGGAACTGGAACATTATTAGTTGGATAGTGACACCAAGTTCTGATCTTGCACAAAACTGAAGCAATTTCCTCAGCACGATGTGGCGTTTCCATGAGTCTGTCTTTAAGATTCATTCTGCAGCATCAAGATGAGACTGGATGAGGTACTTTATGAAAAGCCAAAAAAAAGGAAAAAAAATTGTGTTGAAAAAATTTAAACATACACAAAAAGTATAGAATTGTATTGGAACACTCATATACCCACCACCTAGATTCTACAGTTAACATTTTTTATAGTTGCTTTATTATCTGTCTACGCATATTTCTATTCTTCTATCCATATTTTTAATCTATGTTATTTTTATGCATTTCAAAATAAGTTGCACATATCAGCACACTTGCCCACTAGCCATGTCAGCATGCATTTTACTAAAGTTTTATACTTTTCTACCATTTTTCTCTTCTGATGTAAAATTTACTTACAATAAGATGCATAAATCTTAATTGTTCCATTCAAAGAGATTTGACAAATCCATACATCTGTGTAACCCAATCCCTTATCAAGATATAGAACATTACCACCACCCCAGAAAGTTCACTAGTGTCTTTTGTCAGTCACTTTCTATCTGCCCCCAGGAGGGCACCACTGTTCTAATTTTCCCACCACAAACATTGTACCTGTTTTAGAACATCACATGAATGGAATCATGCAATACGTACTCTTTTCAGTAAGTCTCTTTCACACTCAGTGAAAAACTTTTGAGATTCATTTTCTTTGTTTGTATCAGTAGTTCATTTTGTAAAATTCCTAGCTAGCATTTCAGTTTATGAATATACCACAGTTTGTTCATTCTTCTATTGATAGACACATGGTCCGTTTCTAGTTTTTGGCTAATATGGCTTAACCTATCGTGAACATTCTTGTAAAGTCTTTTGGACCTGTATTTCCATTTCTTTTGAGAAGTACCTACAAGTGAAACTACTAGGTGATAAGGTTTAGTTTTATGAAAAACTGCCAGTTGTTTTTGTTTTTTCCAAAATGGTTATAATATCTTATGCTCCTGCAACAATGCTTGAGAAAGTTCTGGTTGCATCAGATCCTCGTCAATATTTGGTGTTGCCAATCTTTTTAAATTTTAGCCATTCTGGTTTGTACGTAGTGTTTACTAAGCTGTTTACACAGTTAGTATTCGGTATGAATTAGGTATCACTGGAAGTTTGACAAATAAATTTCCCCAGAAATGACTGGACCTAACAGCATTTTTGGAGTCAAACCTGAGTTTTGCCATCTATGTTAAGAACACATCTGCTGCCTTAAAGGATTGTTGTATTAACTGAGACCAGTATTATAGAGTGCTTTGTAGTGTTAAATAAATGTTAATTTAGTTTTAATATGATTATTTTTGTTTCCTTGTTTATATATTATAGATTTTAAAAATGTAACTTCATAGAGATTTTTATGGCTTATTTTCTCTAAAATTTTGAATTGGGTGCACTGTTCACTTATTTTACTTTTTGTTTATGATTGAAAGCATTTAAGTCTACAATTCAATCTCAGCCCATACATTTTGATTGTCATTTGTCTATTTGTTAACCTTCCACAATTTTTGTTTTAATGACTACTTTGAGAAAGATTGGGAAAGAGGTGGTATGGACTAAAAGTTTTACTGAAATAAAATATTCTTTTTGTTTCTAAATATTGTTTGATATTAATATTATGACTTTAATCTATTTTCTTATTATTTACCTAATATTACTTTGTCCATTTTCCTTTCAACTTTTTTTTATTTTACTATTTTCTTGTAAGTGTACTCTTAAAAACATATTATATTCAGATGCTTTTATTTATTTTTATTTTAAACTTTAAAACTGAGTGTTTATTTTTTAATGGGTGAGTTTAATTCACTTATATTTTTGCCATAATAGTATATTTACTCTTTCTTCTGTTATTTATGCTTCCTACTGATTATCTTAATTTTCTTTCTTTTTTTAATCTTTTGCTAAATATCTTTCTTTTGTTGAGTTTATCACATGGCATACTCTACTTATTTCTCCTGGAAAGGTCCTCCTTTGTTTTGTTTTATTTTATTTTCCCTTTCAAAACTTTCATCATGGATCCCCACTTATTCTTTGCAGCCCCACACTGACTCTAATGTCTATGATATATGTTTTTGCGTAAACATGTATTTGTGAATTAGAAAGGGATATTTTATGCATGCTAAGTTTTATGTAGTGTGTTGTATCATTTATGTGCATGAATGTGCTTTAATTTACACAAATGGCATATCTTATTCTCTTTCTTACCTTTTTCTAAAACATTTCTTTAAAAAATGTGTTTATCTTGCTCTATGTACATTTACTTCTGAAAGCTGCGTGTTATTCCATGCTAGCTGCCCAAATTGAAATATCTGTCATATAGTGATGATACAAACAAGTCCACAAACAATTCTTGTTCTTCTCTCGTAGACTTGCAGGAGAAGTTTTAGGGTATGCTTCCACAAATGAAATTGCTAGGTTATAGTGAGCACATACCCTTCATTTTGGTGAGTATCATCATTTCATTTAGTGAGTACAGTTCTCCAGAATGTCTATGCCTGTTTACATAACTAGCGGCAGTGCATAAGGGTTCTAGTTTCCCCACATCCTGACCAATGTTTGGTTTTATCTGTGTCCTTATTGCCAATCTGATAATCAGGTGCTCTTTCCTTTTTTATTTTGTTTGAATTTTTGTGAATATTAAAAAGTTTGAAAATTTCTTCAAATACTTGTTAGCTATTTAGGTTTATCCTTTTGTGCATATTCTATATACTTTGTCCATTTTTTTCTAATGTTTCTGTTTTTTTTGTTGCTGTTAATTTATTGGAATTTTTTCAATATTTTAGACTAGGTAATAATCCCTTAATAATTTAGGATTTTAAACATGTCTTCTCCCAGTCTACCACCAGTATGTTAACTTCCTTCATCTTCCTTCCTTCATTGTTGCACAGAATCCATCAGTTTAGGGTGTTATGGGTTTTGTGGTTTGTGTTTTGTGGCTCCAGTTTAAGAAACTTTTCTCCATCCAAAGATCACAATCATAATTTCTTAATAATCTACTATTCCCATTCTGGCTGACCTAAGACTTGTAAGTTTTGATCTTCACGAAGTTTGGTTTTCTCTGTAAAGTAAACCAGTTTTCCCAAAGCCATCACTAAATAAGCCATCCTTTCTCCATTGACACTGCCACCTTTACTAGGTCCATGTTTGCTCACTATTCACTTCCATTTGTTGTCTGTTCTGAGCCAACACTTAGTAGTAGTCTTATGTCTTTAAAGTATGCCTTACTATCTGGTGGGGCAATAAATCCCAGTTTGCTTCCCCTCCCGCCCCAGTATTGCATCAGATCCTAATTTCATTTAGAATTACATATGAATATAGAATAAGTTTGTTGAATTTCTCAGAAAAATTTGGTAGAGTTTTCTTGAGAATTGTATGGGACTTGTAGATTAATTTGGGGAAAACTCACAGCTTTAAAATACTGTCATCCTATCCATATACATGGCCATTCTCTCCATTTATCTTCTTTATGTCTTCTTATAGTTTAACTCATTTCTTTAAAGGTATGTGGGTTCTTTTTAGTTTAATTCTTAGATGGAGCTTGTTAATATGGTGAATTGTATTTTCTTTATTTTTAAAATTTTCTTAACTGGTTATTTCTAGTTTAGAAAAATGTTACTGAATTTGAAAGCTGTTCATTCATCTGATCTCTTACTTAATCTGTCACTAGGTTTTATAGCTTATTGATTCTTTGGGGTTTTCCGTGTAGTTGATCATACATCATCTGTATGTAATAACATTTTTCCCTACCAATACTTATATCTCTATTTTGTGTGTGTGACAATAATGTGAAAATATCTATTGCTATGTGTAACAGTACAGATGTGAGTCAATTCCTTTTCTTATTTTGGTCTTCCAGATATTGTAAGGAAGTTTTGTGCCTTAATGTGATGTCTGCTCTTAGATTTGGTATGATGCTTTTATCAAGTTAAAGGTATTCTTTTCTATACTGATTATCTGAGAATTCATATCAGACATAGAGTGAAATTTATCAAATAATCTTTCTGCATCTATTGGGATAGTCATGTGAGTATATTTTTTTAATATATTAATATGCTGAGTTACACTGACATATTTTTCTGATGTTAAAATATCTCTGCCTTCCTAGGATAAACCTTATTTATCACGATATATTAATACTGTTATTATTATTTCTCTCTGGATTATATTTAGCTATTATTTTAATTAGGACTTTGCATCTTTGCCCAGAGTTATGGCTCATGTCTTTCTTTTTTTATGTACTCTCATTATCTGGTTTTGAAATCAAGGTTACACTAGTCTTTTAAAATGACTTGGTCAATGTTTCCTTCTCTATTTTCTGAAAGAATTTATAATAAAATATGGATTATATGTGCCTTGCAATGAAAGGTATCTTACAATTTTGATCAGAGTAGAACTCCCTCATCCAGGGGCTCTTTGTTTTAGTGAGGGGAGAGGGGAGTTGATAGATTATTTTGAAATTTAATTGTTATTAATCTATTCAAGATTATATTTTTTTTGCTAGTTTTTACATCTTATGCAAAAATTTATCTACCATGTAATTTTCAAATGTGTTGCTTTCTAGTTCTTGATAACATTATATTCTATTTTAAATTGCTACTTTTTCTGTAGTTATTTCTCCTTTATCATTCTTATTTTGAGTTGTAGCTTCTCCATGTCTTCTCCATCATCTAGGAGTAAATTCATACAAAGAAACCAGCTTCTGGTGTTATTTTCCTCTTTCGCTCTCTCTCTCTCTTTTGGTTTGTTTTGATTACATAGTTTTCTGTCTCTTGCTTCCTGTTTTATTGATATAGACTGTTACTTTTTTCTGAATTGTTCAGCTAACCTGTTTTTAATCATTATTGTTTTTATGATATTTAATCTCTTTTTAATCATTATTGCTTTATGATAATTTACTTAGTATTAACTTTTCATCTAATGACTACTTTGTCTTTGTTCTGTATCTTTTTTTTTTTTTTTGACATTTTCTTCTATGCGTTTAAAAAACATCTGATTCCTGACCTGGAGAACCAACGTTTCTGTGTTTAGATGAGACAAGAATTTGTTCAAGCAGGCTAGCCTGTTCACTGTGGAGCCGTGTAGCTCTTCTCAGAAAGCTGTGTATCCTGGCACTAAAGATCTACGGAGCAGACAGGGGAGCCGGCCTGAGTCCTGGTTTATTCGAAACTCCGCAGTCAGCCGAGGGCTTTGGAGCTGGCTGCTGGATCGCCAAAGAGCATGAGTCACCTCTGACACCTGCAGCCAACATGCCTGACCCAGCACTTTGGAATTGCTTTAGCTTTGGGTATTTTTAATATACAGTTACTACTTATTCATTACAGAAATCTTGGAAAATACTTATGAAATAATAATACGTATGTGTATGGGTATATCTCACCCATAAATCCTTCACTCAGTTAACTACCATCAACAAAAACCCTCTAGATTTTTGAGGGTTTATTTGTTGCCTCTTTGTTCATTTTACATACAATAATGAAACAAACTCTCATGTACTACCACTGAGTTACCTTTGAAGTTTCCCAAATGCATTTGCCTTTCTTTCCCCTCTAGAAGTAACAACAACCCTGAATTTTATGTTGGTCAATGCCTTGACTAGTTTTACTTTATAGTTTTGCCACATACATATATAATTTTTTTAACCTTAATATATTATAAATGAATCCCATCCTGTCCTTCTGTGAGAATCTGCCTTTTGATTTGAGAGTTTCATCCACTGACATTTTCTTTTTCTTTAGCTCTGACAATCAATTCTATTCTATCTATCTATCTATCTATCTACCTACCTACCTACCTACCTATCGCTGTGTATCATTCGATTTCACCTCTCCATCGTCACCACTGTCAGCCTGGGCCAAGCTACCAACATCTCTCTGCTGCCTTTGGCAATAACCTCTGTACTGCCCTTGTTGCTTCCACAGGTCCTCCACCGCAGCATATCTCAACTCAGAGGCCAGCATGAGTCTATCTAAATGTGAGTCAGATAACTTTCATTTTCTACTCAAAACCTTTCTATAGATTCTCATCTCATTCAGAGTAAAAGGCAAAAATCTTTACAATAATTTTTCAGACCAGGTGTAATCTGCACCCCTCATAGCTTCTCTAACAGCATTGCCTTGTACTCTCCCCTTGCCCACCAGCCAGGTGACCTCTCTCTCTCTCTTTTTTTTTTTTTGTCCATGCCACGTGGCATGTGGCATCTTAGCTCCCAGACCAGGGATCAAACACATGCCCCCTGCAGCAGAAGCCAGGAGTCTTAACCACTGGACTGCCAGAGAAGTCCCAGTGACCTCTCTTTTTTACTGATTAGGCCAGGTTTGTTTCCCTGAGCACCTTTGCACTTCTGTTCTCTCTTCCTGGAGTGCTCTTCCACTGTTATCATAAGGGTTTATTCCCTCACCTCCTCATTTGAGCTTTGACTTAAGTTTCAACTACTCATTGTAAACCAAACCCAGCACCCCTTAACTCCTTCCCTGATTTATTATTTTTCCATAGCACTTATTACTCCTAATATGCCATATACTTTTCTTATTTATTTTATTTATTGTATGTCTCCCTAAGGGAAGTTAATAGACACAATAAAGATTTGCTTAAGTAATGAGCAAATTATAATTACTATTAGGTCAATTTCTGCAATCTTATTTCGTGTTTTCTCCTCACCTTACTTTCTTTTTTACCTTTTCATACCTTTAATAAATAGATTTTTTCTATTGGATTGAAAGTTATACATTCCATTGATATTCTTCTCTTATCTTTCTCCTAACATTTTTGTATATGAATTTCCTAAGCTTATCAATCTCTATCACTTCCCCAACATAAGAGAAAAATCTCAGCATGACCTTATACCTCTCTGGTCTCCTTCCTCTCCCCATTGGTCCTAATTTTACCATGTTAGAATCATCTGGAATTTTAGCTATGAGTATATTACATTGACAGAAGTGAACTTTGTTTAGTTTTTTACTCACTTAATTTTTTACACATTTTTAGTGTCTGTTTGAATTTATTTCTCTTTTTATTGAAATACTTCCTCCAAAAATGTTTTCATGGAAAGTTTTTGTGGGCCTGGCAATGCCTTTTTGTATGTTCATCTTTCAATAATAATTTAGCTGGATAAAACATTCTAAGTTCAAGGTTCTCTTCATTCAATTCATTGCAGTAATACTCCAGTATCTTCTTGGATTAATGGTACTATTGAACAATCTGATGGTTATTGTTCCCTGTCCATTTGTAGGTAAACTGCTTTTTTTGTCCCTGAAAATGTTCTTAGAATTTTCTCTTCATCTTTATTGTGCACTCTGATATGTCTAATTGTAAGGTTTTGTATTTTTTAAAATGTCATTTTTTTAAAATTCCCTAGGCCTTTTCAATTTAACGTGTTTTCTCAACTTTAATTCTTACTATTACTGATTGTCAATCATTTGACAAGTTGATTCCTCATTTGCATTTCTGCTTCTGGAAATTGACATTTTTCTTCCTCTCCTTCTTCTTGCTTAATGTTATAGTTTTGCTGTGCCCCTTCCTGCCTCCTTCTGAGGTAGGTTTTTGACCTTATCTTTCATTTTTCTAGTTTCTTCTTCCCTGAATGCTCTCTGCTATTTATGAGACTCATTGAATTTTTATTTACACTATTTTTCACACCCATTTTTTCAACTTTGTTCTTCTTTATAAATTAAATGTTACTAATATCTCCCTACCTATATCTCTTTTAAAGATGTTTATTATTTTTATTTTAAGTTCTTGTGATACTTTTGGTTAACTAATTCTCCTTTCTCTGTATCATTCAATTTTCATTTTTGTTTTTATTTATTTTATTTTTTTTTACTTTAGTAAAACAATTGTGCTTCTCAAATGATTTGTGAGGTTTTTTTCTACTGGGGTTACCTGTAGTGTGACCAGCAATGCTCCTCTATGTAGGGATTGAGAAATTAAAATCCAAGTGGAAGCCTTTGTCCCCTACTGGTAGTTTTAGATATCAATGGGAAGAGAGCCATTGGATTCACAATATGGATTTGATCATTCCCATTTTTTATCCCCATCATGAGACCTGTCCTCAAAGAACTTTCCTGAACCTCTTCCCTGGACCCCTCCAAGAGCAAGCTCAGAGGCGAGTATATTTGCTATGGTTATTATCCAATTATCTCTGGGCTCTAGAGCAACTCTGATTCCATTCCATGCCCAAGCTAGAGCTGAGCTAGTACTGCTGAGTTGGGTGCTATACTGCCATGGAAATTGTGAGGAAACAAAAGGAGCAGAACTAAAGTGCTCTCCCTTACTTTATCAACTGTCTTGGTAGTTGACCCTTCTACATTTGGGTTCAAACTTTGCCCCAGGACCAAACACCTCTCCCTCCAGTTTTTATATTAGTTTCTCTTATCCTTCAACTTTCTCTTATCTTTGTGGCATTTCCAGTATTGGGTTTGATTAAAGAGCCAGAAGCCTCTTTCATCTTGTGAGGATCTGGAATTTTTCTAAGTTTTATAGATTAACAAATTAGAAGATATCTAAAAGACTAGAAGTTATATTTTATAGGAATTGCTAGTCTCCTGCCATCATAATTAGGAAACCAGAAGATTGTGTTACTATTTACCATATCAAGTTGTAATGATATGTGGAATCTAAGAAACTGATACAAAAGAACTTATTTACAAAACAGAAATAGACCCACAGACAAGGAAAACAAACTTATGGTTACCAAAGGGGAAAGGGAGGGAGAGGGGTAAATTAGGAGTTTGGGATTAACAGATACACTACTATATATAAAATAGATAAACAGTAAGGACCTATGGTATAGCACAAGGAACTATATTCAATATCTTGTAATAACCTATAATGGAAAAGAATCTGAAAAGAATCACTTTGCAGTACACCTGAAACTAGCACAACATTGTATATCAACTATACTTCAATTAAAAGAAAGAGAGTTTAAAGAAAAGATATTTTTAAATCTATAATGATCAGAGCCCCCATTAATTTTGCTTTCCCAAGGATATCTTTCAATTCAGTAAAGACTTCTCTCCTTCTGAACTTTAATAAGTCTCCCTTGGATAGAGGTATTAGGTACATAGGAAGAGGCATGCTTTCTAGGTATGGCAGCTAGTGGCTCATGTATGGGCCTTAGTCTCCTTGTTTTGAAAGATGTATGCTCCAGGAAGATCAAACAGTGTTGACATATATTCTCATTAATTGTACAGTTACTTCTTCATTTTGGATTGTACAAATTCAGTATAATTGAGTGTAATAATTGATGTCTTCTATTGATATGACATTATCTTCTACTTAAAAAAAAAAAAACTATCTCTGGTAACCTCAACCTGGAAAGATATTTGAAAGTAAAATATTTCATTATGATTTTCAGTGAAGGAAAAAAATGCTGAAAAACCAACTATCTTAATAAAGGGACAATACGTTTTTGTCTAGTGTTATAAAATAATTTGAAAAATGAGAATGAATTAGCAAAGAAAAATTTAGGAACAAGAAGCAGGAAGTGAACTATTTTCCTGCTTCTCCTAATTCAGGGCTTCACTATGTAATTTCTAAATATTTTTTACTCAAGTATTGCAAATTCCCAAATAAGATACCCCAGCACTCAAAAAAAAAAGTACAAAAATAAAGTGTAATCTAAAATATTATTTATTACGATTGAACATTTCTCCCCAAGAGCAGGAACAAGACAAGAATGTCTGCCCTTGTCATTTTTATTCCACACTGTACAACCACTCAACACCTAGTTGGGGTAATTAGGCAAGACAAGGAAATAAAAATGAAAATAGGCAGATTGAAAAGAAAGAAATAAAACTATCTTTATTTGAAGATGACATGACCTTATATGTAGAAAATCTAAAAATGTCCACCCAAAAATATTATAACTAATAAATGAATCCAGCAAAGTTGCAGGATATAAAATCAATACATAAACATCAGTTGTATTTCTTTGCAATAGAAATGAACAATCTTCAAGTGAAATTAAGACAACAATTCCATTTACAATAGCATGGAAAAGAATAAACACAGATGAATAAATTTAAATGAAGGAGAGCAAAATTATAATGAAAACTACAAAGCATTGTTGAAAGAAATAAAGATCTAAATAAATAGAAAAATAGCTTACATTCATGGATTGGAAGACTTAATATTATTAAGCTGACTATATTCCCTACATTGATCAAAAGATTCAACACAATTACCACTAAAATATTAAATACCTTTTTTTTTCTGCAGAACTTGAGAAGTTGACCCCAACATTTATGTGGAAATTCAAGGGACCCAGAACAGTACAATCAGTCTTGGAAAAAATGGTTGGAGGAATCACACATTCTGCTTTCAAAACTTATTACAGAACTACAGTTTCAAAACAGTGTGGTAGTGGTATAAGGATGGACATACAGATCCATGCAATGGAATTGAGATTCCACAAATACTTAATATGTCCATAGTCAACTGAATTTTTACAGTGTTCCAGGGTCATGCAATGGAAAAAATAATCTTTTCAACATGTGTCATGGGCCAGCTGGCTATTCACCTGCAAATGAACAAAGTTGAACCCCCAAAACACACTATGTTCAAGAATTAACTCCAAATGGATCAAATACCTAAATGTAAGAGCTAAAATTACAAAACATTTAGAATGAAAAGTCGGTGTTAATCTTCATCATCTTGGATTAGGCAATGATTTCTTAGATGTGACACCAAAAGCATGAATAACAACAACAACAAAAATAGATAAATTGGACTTCATTAAATTAAACGTCTTTGTGTTTTAAATGACACTGTCAAGAAAGTGAAAAGACAATCCACAGATAAGGAGAAAATACTTGCAAGTCATATAACTGATAAAAGTCTAGTGTTCAGAATATATAAAGAATGCTTGAGCAGAAGCAAGAACTACAATCCTGTAGCCTATGGAAAAAAACCCACATTCACAGAAAGACAGACAAAATGAAAAGACAGAGGATTATGTACCAGATGAAGGAACAAGATAAAACCCCAGAAAAACAATTAAAAGAAATGGAGATAGGCAACATTTCAGAAAATGAATTCAGAATAATGATAGTAAAGATGATCCAGGACCTTGGGAAAAAAATGGAGGCAAAGATCTAGAAGATGCAAGAAATGTTTAACAAAGACCTAGAAGAATTAATGAAGACACAAACAGAGATGAACAATACAATCACTGAAATGACAAATACACTAGAAGGAAACAATAACAGAATAACCGAGGCAGAAGAATGGATAAGTGACCTGGAAGACAAAATGGTGGAATTCACTGCTGCAGAACAGAATAAAGAAAAAAGAAAGAAAAGAAATGAAGACAGCCTGAGATCTCTAGGACAACATTAAACAAACCAACATTCACATTATAGGGGTCCCAGAAAGAGAAGAGAAAAAGAAACGACCCGAGAAAATATCTATAGAGATTATAGTCAAAAACTTCCCTAACATGGGAAAGGAAATAGCCACGCAAGCCCAGGAAGTGCAGAAAGTCCTAGACAGGATAAACCCAAGGAGAAACAAGTCGAGACACATAGTAATCACACTGACAAAAATTAAAGACAAAGAAAAATTATTAAAAGCAACAAGGGAAAAATGACAAATAACATACAAGGGAACTCACATAAGGTTAACAGCTGATTCCTCAGGAGAAACTCTACAAGCCAGAAGGGAGTGGCATGATATATTTAAAATGATGAAAGGGAAGAACCTACAACCAAGATTACTCTACCTGGCAAGGATCTCAAATAGATCTCAAATCAAAAACTTTACAGAAAAGCAAAAACTAAGAGAATTCAGCACCACCAAACCAGCTCTACAACAAATACTAAAGGAATTCTCTAAGTGGGAAACACAGAGAAGAAAAGGACCTACAAAACCAAACCCAAAACAATTAAGAAAACAGTAATAGGAACATACATATTGATAATTACCTTAAATGTGAATAGATTAAATGATCCAACAAAAGACACAGGCTCACTGAATGGATACAAAAACAAGACCCGTCTATATGCTGTCTACAAGAGACCCACTTCAAACCTAGGGACACATACAGACTGAAAGTGAGGGGATGGAAAAAGATATTCCATGCAAACGGAAATCAAAGAAAAATGGCATAACAATACTCATATCAGATAAAAAAGACTTTAAAATAAAGAATGTTATAAGAGACAAGGAAGGACACTACATAATGATCAAGGGATCAATCCAAGAAGAAGATATAACAATTAACAATATATATGCACCCAACATAGGAGCACCTCAATACATAAGGCAAATGCTAACAGCTATAAAAGAGGAAATCAACAGTAACACAATAATAGTGGGGGACTTTAACACCTCACACTAATGGACAGATCCTACAGACAGAAAATTAATAAGGAAACACAAGCTTTAAATGACACAATAGATTAGATAGATTTGATTGATTTTTATAGGACATCCCATACAAAAACAGCAGATTACACTTTCTTCTCAAGTGCCACATGGAACATTCTCCAGGATAGATCACATTGGGTCACAAATCAAGCCTCAGTAAATTTAAGAAAATTGAAATCATATCAAGCATGTTTTCTGAACACAACGCTATGAGATTAGAAATCAGTTACAGGGAAAAAAATGTAAAAAACACAAACACATGGAGGCTAAACAATATGTTATTAAATAACCAATAGATCATTGAAGAAACCAAAGGGAAATCAAAACATACCTAGAGACAAATGACAATGAAAACATGACGATCCAAAACCTATGGGATGCAGCAAAAGGAGTTCTAAGAGGGAAGTTTATAGCAATAGAATCCTACCTCAAGAGTTAAGAAAAATCTCAAATAAACAATCTAACATTACACCTAAAGAAACTAGAGAAGAAGAACAAACAAAACCCAAAGTTAGCAGAAGAAAAGAAATCATAAAGATCAGAGCAGAAATGAATGAAACAGAAACAAAGAAAATAATAGCAAAGATCAATAAAACTAAAAGCTGGTTCTTTGAGAAGATAAAAGAAATTGATAAACCTTTAGCCAGACTCATCAAGAAAAAGAGGGAGAGCACTCAAATCAATAAAATTAGAAATGAGAAAGAAGAAGTTACAATGGACACCGTAGAAATACAAAGCATCATAAGAGAGTACTACAAGCAACTCTATGAAAATAAAATGGACAACTTGGAAGAAATGGACAAATTCTTAGAAAGGTATAACCTTCCAAGACTGAACCAGGAAAAATTGAAAATATGAACAGACCAATCACAAGTAATTAAATTGAAACTGTAATTAAAAATCTTCAAACAAACAAAAGTCCAGGACCAGAAGAGCTAACACCCATCCTTCTCAAACTCTTCCAAAAAATTGCAGAGGAAGAACCACTCCCAAACTCATTCTACGAGGCTGCCATCACCCTGATACCAAAATCACACAAAGATTCTACAAAAAAATAAAATTACAGACGAATATCACTGATGAATATAGATGGAAAAATTCTCAACAAAATACTAGCAAACAGGGGTTTCCCTGGTGGCACAGTGGTTGGGGGTCCACCTGCCAATACAGGGGACGTGGGTTCGTGCCCCAGTCCGGGGGGATCCCACATGCCGTGGAGCGGCTGGGCCCGTGAGCGATGGTTGCTGGGCCTATGTGTCCAGAGCCTGTGCTCTGCAGCGGGAGAGGCCACAACAGTGAGAGGCCTGCGTACTACAAAAAAAAAAAAAAAATCACAGAATCACACAACACATTAAAAGGATCATATACCATGATCAAGTGACATTTATTCCAGGGATACAAGGATTCTTCAATATATGCAAATCAATCAATATTAACAAACTGAAGAATAAAAACTATATGACCATCTCAATAGCTGCAGAGAAAGTTTTGACAAAATTCAACACACATTTATGATAAAAACTCTCCAGAATGTGGGCAGAGAGGGAACCTACCTCAACATAATGAAGGCCATATATGACAAACCCACAGCAAACATCATTCTCAATGGTGAAAAACTGAAAGCATTTCTCTAAGATCAGGAACAAGGATGTCCACTCTCACCACTATTATTCAACATAGTTTTGGAAGTCCTAGCCATAGCAATCAGAGAAGAAAAAGAAATAAAAGGAATACAAATTGGAAAAGAAGTAGTAAAGCTCTCACTCTTTGCAGATTACATGAAAATCCTAAAGATGCCACCAGAAAACTACTAGAGCTAATCAATGAATTTGGTAAAGTTGCAGGATACAAAATTAAGGCACAGAAATCTCTTGCATTCCTATACACTAATAATGAAAGATCAGAAAGAGAAATTAAGGAAACAATCCTATTCACCAGTGCAACAAAAAGAATAAAATACCTAGGTATTCCTAGGTATAAGAAGGTAAAATACCTATACTCAGAAAACTATAAGACACTTATGAAAGAAATTAAAGATGACACAAACAGATGGAGAGATAGACCATGTTCTTCGATTGGAAGAATCAATATTGTGAAAATGACTATACTACCCAAAGCAGTCTACAGAGTCAATGCAATCCCTATCAAATGACCAATGGCACTTTTTACAGAACTAGAACAAAAAATCTTAAAATTTTTATGGAGACAAAAAAGACCCTGAATAACAGAGGCAATCTTGACGGAAAAAAACAGAGCTGGAGGAATTAGATTCCCTGACTTCAGAATATACTACAAAGCTACAGTAATCAAGACAATATGGTATTGGCACAAAAACAGAAATATAGATCAATGGAAAAGGATAGAAAGCCCAGACATAAACCCACACACCTATGGTCAACTAACCTATGACAAAGGAGGCAAGGATACACAATGGAGAAAAGACAGTCTCTTCAATAAGTGGTGCTGGGAAAACTGGAGAGCCACATGTAAGAGAATGAAATTAGAACACTTCCTAACATCATACACGAAAATAGACTCAAAATAGATTAAAAACCTAAATATAAGACAGGACACTATAAAACTCTTAGAGGAAAACATAGGAAGAACACTCTTTGACATAAATCACAGCAAGATCTTTTTTGACCCACCTGCTAGAGTAATGGAAATAAAAATAAACAAATGGGACCTAATGAAACTTAAAACTTTTGCACAGCAAAGGAAACTATAAACAAGACAACAAGACAACCCTCAGAATGGGAGAAAATATTTGCAAACGAATCAATGGACAGAAGATTAATTTCCAAAATACATAAACAGCTCATGCAGCTCAATATTAAAAAAACAAACAATCCAATCCAAAAAGGGGCAGAAGACCTAAATAGACATTTCTCTAAAGAAGACATACAGATGGCCAATAAGCGCATGGTCAACAGCACTAATTATTAGAGAAATGCATATCAAAACTACAATGAGGTATCACCTCACACCGGTTAGAATGTGCATCATCAGAAAATCTACAAACAAGAAATGCTAGAGAGGGTGTGGAGAAAAGGGAACCCTCTTGCACTATTGGTGGGAATGTAAATTGATACAGCCACTATGGAGAACATTATGAAGGTTCCTTAAAAAACTAAAAACAGAGTTACCATATGACCCAACAATCCCACTACTGGGCATATACCCAGAGAAAACCCTAATTCAAAAATTCACATGCACCCCAATGTTCACTGCAGCACTATTTACAATAGTCAGGTCATGGAAGCAACCTAAATGTCCATAAACAGATGAATGGATAAAGAAGAAGTGGTACATATACACAATGGAATATTACTCAGCCATAAAAAGGAACGAAATTGGGTCTTTTGTACAGATGTGGATGTTCCTAGAGACTGTCATACAGAATGAAGTAAGTCAGAAAGAGAAAACAAATATCGTATATTAATGCATATATGTGGAATCTAGAAAAATGGTACAGATGATCCTGTTTGCAAGGCAGAAATGGAGACACAGATGTAGAAAACAAATGTATGGACACCAAGGGGGAGAAAGCAGAGTGGAGGGGTGGGGTAGTGGTGGTGGGATGAATTGGGAGATTGGGATTGACATATATACACTAATATGTATAAAATAGATAACTAATTAGAACCTGCTGTATGAAAAAGAAAAGAATGCTTACAATTCAACAATAAAAAGACAAATAGTCCAATCAAAAGTGGGCAAAGGATTCAAGTAGACATTTTTAAGGAAAAAGGTATAAAAAGAGCCAATAAGTATATAATAAGATCAATGTCATTAATCTTTAGGGAAATGCAAATCAAAACTACAACGAGGTATCACTTTACATTCACCAGGTTGGCAATGATAATTTTTTTTAAAAGGAAAAGAACAGGTTTTGGTGAGAATGTAGGGAAAGTGGAATGCTGATACACTGCTGGTAGGAATTTAAAATGATGAGGTTGCTGTGTAACACAACTTTGTGGTTCTTCAAAAAGTTAAGTAGAATTACCATATACCCCAGCAATTCCATTCCTAGGTATATACCCAAGAGAACTGAAAATATATGTTCACCTAAATACTTGAACACACATGTTCATAGCAGTATTGTTCATAATAGCAGTATTGTTCATAATAGCCATAAAGTAGAAGTAACTCAAATGTCTATCAGCTGATGAATGAATAAACAAATGCAGTTTTATCCATGCAATTATTCAACCACAAAAAAAGAAGTGAAATACTGTTATATATTACAAATGGATTAGCTTTGAAAACATGCTAAGTGAAAAAATGCCAGACACAAAAAGTCATATATTGAATGATACTATATATATGTAATGTCTAGAACATAAATCCACACAGAAAATAGATTAGTGGTTGCCTGGGGATTTTGTGTGTGTGTGTGTTGAGGTGGTGATTGGCCTGGATGACTTACAGATACGGGTTTTGTTAGGGAGGTGGGAGGGGGAGAGAGATTGCTGAGGTAGATTAAGAGGTGCAAACTTCCAGCTGCAAAATAAATGTCAGGGTTATGAAATGTACTGTGTGGGGAATATAGTCAATAATTATGTACTATCTTAGTATCGTGACAGATGGTAACTAGCCTTATCATGGTGATCATTTTGTAATTGTGTAGAGATATCAAATCATTATGTTGTGCAACAGGAACTAACATAATGTTGTAGGTCAATTATGCTTCAAAAACAAACAAGCAAAGAAACTAACTTGTAGAAAAAGAGATCAGATTGTGGTTACCAGAGGTGGGGGGAGGGGAGGGGGATTTGGGTGAAGGCAGTCAAAATGTACAAGCTTCCAGTTATAAGATAAATATACGCTAGTGATGTAGAGTACGTGATAGATAATTAACACTGCTGTATGTTATACATGAATGTCATTAAGAGAGTAAATCCTAAGAGTTCTCATCACAAGGAAAAAATTTTCTATTTTTTAAATATTTTTTAAATTTTTTAAAATTTAGAAAATTTTTAAAAAATTTTCTCAAAAATTTTTCTATTTCTTTACTTTTGTATCTATATGAGATAATGGATGAGATAAACTTACTGTCGTAATTGTTTAATGCTGTATGTAAATCAAATCATTATACTGTACACATGAAATGTATACAGTGCTGTATATCAATTATATCTCAATAAAACTGGAAGAAAAAATAAAATAAATAAAATATGTGAATCATGACTTTAAAAAACTAAAATACATATGATTAATTTTGAATTGTACATTATTTTCAGTAATCTTTTCTATCACTCTATTAATATTTTAAATGAATTAAGATCTTGAGTACCTTTTTATTTAAGAATGGCCCTTCTTCATAACACACTGCTTTACTCCCCAAGGTCTCATTCTTTATTTGCAGAGAATAGCTTTCTAACTCTACCTGAGCAATGTGCATATAGATTCTAAGTTCTTTTAGAATGTCCCACATATTTGTAGACTACTTATTAAAAATTCAATAATTTATTTTCTGAATGATTATTGGTAGGTCTTTATACAGTAATTTGCAACAAAATGTTTCTTATTGATGTTTGTTACCAAAGACACATTAAGGTAAGAGTCTCATATATAGTGATGGAAAGGAGTCATTTCATTTTCTCCTATTTGGTTAAAAAATAAATTCATATGCTAAACTATGACAGATATTATAAAAAGAATTTCAACTAAGAAAAACAGTTTTAAATGATTAAGATAAAAAGGATAAATAATCCCTTAGTAATAATGACAATTTTGTTCATTTTACCTACGGATGGAGTTTCCGACTTACAGGCACCAGTAGTTTAATGGGTTTGGTATAAGGTAATAAAATTCAGGTCAAAATGAGACCCAAATTTACCTTATCCTTAAAGTAGCTGTCCAAGAACAAATGCTTGATTCTTCCCTTTCCCTAGAAAAAGCCTAAATCCAAATTAAACCCATGACTTTCCAGCATTTCCCATCTCAGGAAGTAGCATGCCATAGTTCTCTCTTATGCCTTGCTGTCTATTACCAGCCATATCCAATCCAACACTGCAACATGCAGCCATTGCACTTTGAGTTTTAAACATGATGTGAACATTCTTGCAATGAGGAGAATCCCTCATTGGTTGGGTCGATGTGGGAGATGGAGCCCATCATCTGAGGATAGAAACTAAAGGGAGGCAAATCATCCCTCTCCTTGGTTGTTATAAAAACCTTTACTAGTAAAAAAAAAAAAAAATTATCCCTTTCCTGCACCCAGAGACATCAGGGCACTGAACCATGTATTATGCAGAGGTAGTTTGAGATTGTCCACAGTAGCCATGGTTGCACTGAGATTCCAGAGATGTGACTTTGGCTGTGTTCTTGGCTATCTACTCTTCCTTTGTTCTCACTTGTTTCCCAAGCTCAATTTTCCTATTTCCCTTCAATTCTGCTAGCTTCTTGATATCTTTCCAATAAATTTCTTTTCCACTAAAGTTGTTTTTTGTTGTTCTCAACCAAGAACCTTGATCAGCACAATTACTAAGTATTTCCCATTTTACTTCCTAATTAACTTAAAACCCATCCACTTGTCTTAATCTACATCACCCCTACCAACCAAGTCCAAGCTACAGTATTTTTTTCTCACATCTGCTCTTCCGAACTCTTCTACTCATAGCCATGCTGATCCTTTTGGAATCCATCCTACACCCTACAGCTGGAGGGGGCTCTTGAAAACATACACTGATCATTTCTCCCTGCTTAAATCCTTCCATGGCTTCTCCTTGTTCTCAAGATAAAGACCGAAGCTCAGCATTGGTTTGTTCTGTACTTATTTTTCCTGCATCAGTTGAACCTTGGCTCTATGTGCTTCAACCTCACTGACTTTCAAATTTTCAGGTGATTCCTGCTGCTCCCCACCACAGGATAAATACCTGGAATTTATTTTCGTTCATTTAATAAATATCACTTGAGAGTGCCCTTTTCACCTAGTTAATTTCTATTCAGCCTCTAAACCAAAACTCAAACATCCTTTTACTACTCAGTGCAAGCCAGATTTCTGTGTCATAAACCCCTTTTCTTTTTGTTGAGAGCCAATGGGCAACATTTGTAATTTTATGCCTTTCAGTGTGACTTTATGGTTGTGTTTCCCTTCACTGGCCTGTAAAGCTTTGGGTGATTTGGAATCACTTCTGTTTATACTTCCTATTGCATGCCCAGTACCAGCACAGTGCCTGGAAACTAATAAATATTCTATTAATATAGCTTAAATAAAATAGTCATCAAATAATTCACAGACTATGACTTAGAGGGCTATTATTACAATATATTTCTAAAGTTAAATATATATAGTATAATTCCTTCTTTGTGGTTCCACCTTGTTAAACTTTGTGGTTTATCTCTAGGTTTCTAGAAGTAAATGTTTCCCTGTCATTCATGTTCTCATTCATGCTTCCCTTGCTATATTATTTCTTGCACTATACTTCTCCGAGAAAGCAATGTGCGAAATCAGGTATCTTGAGTTTATTGAAGTTTCTCAGTTTAAAGCCAATTATCTTAAATCCTTCTATAGACTTCTAAACTGACCTTCCACTAAGAAAAAGGAAGTGCTTATCTGAAAGAAAAAAAATGGCAGCTTTCCTACTGAAGATTCTTCATCCAACTTCACATGTAGAAATATTCTCTCTCCTGAATTTTACTTAGTCAAAAGTTTTTAGCTCAAGTTTCAATTATAAGAGCTGACAAATATTTAATACTGGGGAAAAAACTGAATGGCTTCTTCCAAATAACACACTGTTCTTTGAGAAAGATCACTTAAAATATCAAATTTATCTCAGCCTCATTATCAATTGTTCTGAAAGTCTCCTTTGCAACATTTATCTTTGTGAGCTTTGTTTTAATCCATATATTGGTATTTAGACAGGTGGGACAGAAGGACAATATCTAACAAAAAATACAGATGTATAAAAATGCACCCATTATGCCCCTACTAAAATATTAATGATAAAGAAACTAAATTTAATGTGTTCATTTTTATAATAACTTTAAAGAATTTATGTTTAATTAAAAGTGATCTATAAATCATGCTGTTTGCTAGCACTATTGACTGTGTCATTCCCATTCTGCCAAACTTAATATAAAATTAATTGTTAATTTTCAGGCTAGTAGTCTGCTCTTCACCAAGACATATACTGATTGTTTAGACATAAGTCAGTGAAATATGAAACTTTATAATTGAGGGCTCTCTTTGTGATGTCTTAATGTAATTCTCAAGATTTGATATTCTCTCAATATGTAAGTTTGCCCCTTTTATACATTGAAGTGAGTGTTTTGAAATATAACTTTAGACATGTTATGCATCAAGTCTATTTCACATTCAGTTGAATGGATACTATTTCTGTAAAGTGCACTTAGCATTAAGAGTAGTGTGACCTTGTAGGGTGGCAAAGAATGGTTTATCTTTTGCGCAATCACACACACAACTGTAGACCAATCTAAACTTTTCTCACTTTATAATACTTGAAGACCTCTGGGTTAGTCTGACCTTACATAAACAAATATAGCATTTCAGCAGCCTTTCACATGCTTGTTCCACACAAAACTTCAAGCCAAAATAGCCACCAACTCCAAAATAAGTGATGATTAACTTAGGGAGTACTTGGCTCTATCTTCAGTAGGTTAACATGACCTTGAATGACAAAATTATATTACTTACTTATATTGTATGCATTTCATGGGCTGTTAGGATAATAGCTATCTCACTTTTGGAGGAGGCTGGACTGAAAAATTCAACCAGTAAATGTTTTTGTGACATTGCCTTTCTTGAACCAGTCTCCAGACTTACTGAATGATTTTTATTTCTACTATTATTTTTTGCCTAGTATTAAGGCACACCAACTTTTTCATTGAATAGGAATCTGATTCCTTTTCTCTAGGTGAATGAAAAGTGTATTTCCCAGTATTTTCATCCAATGAATGACAGTACAGAGACCATATCTTTTCATACGTCTACAGCATCTCCACAGAGCATCCCAGTCCATTCAACTAGGCTAGTGCAGGGCCTTCTCTTATGCCAGACACATTCTGGCCTCTGTGCTCCAATTATTCCCATTGCCTGGGATACCGTCTTTCCACCTGACATTTTCCTCTTCCCAATATCTAGGTATTCAACACTTTTCATGATTTTCTTTGTACCTCATTATCTTGATGGATAAAGCCTATATTTGGGAAACACCACCATAGCTGCTTTTAAGCAGAGCTTCTTATGCTTCTGAGAAATTCAGCTCTGCATCTCCCCACGTACTTTTCACTCAAGAAATCAAGTTGGAATATGAGTGAGAATGTAGTTATTATGCACCATAAGTTCAAGCCATTGTTCTAAATGTAATAATTGAAAAGGTTTCATAAATTTTTTTTGCAGTAAATTACTTGTGGCCCAAGTAGGATGTCATGACATTTTATTGAGAAACACTGACCCAGTCAAGTTGAATCTCATTTATTTATCAAGGCCCAACTCAAATCCACTGTAATTCAGAGTGTATTCATTTGTTTATTCATTCACTCAGCAGTTACTTATTGCCAGGACCAGACACTGCACAAGGTGTTGGGCTATAAAGACAGATGAAAAATTCTCTGTTCTCAAAATGAACATGCTGTACTCCCCAGTTCTTTCTCTGTAACAGATACTTCTGGTACTGAGTTGAGCTTATAGGAAACCTCAGGATTCTCCTGAACACAGCTTTCCAAGCAATTACTACTAATCTATTAAAGATAACATAGAGATAGATATTTCTACTATAGCTCTGCAGACAGACATAAAAATAAAAAAAACAGTAACATGTAGGTTGTAGAGTCAGGTAAAAAATATAAAATCAAAACTTTAATGTCTGTTCATTAATTAAAAATGTATAATTTCTGTATAGCACAGTTGGATTCTGAATGAGAATCAAAGAAACAATGTGAAGAGAAAGAATAAAGAATTTAGATATAGTTTCCACAAATTATTTCTGTTTTATCTTTTCCAAGTCATTACTTAACCTACTGCACTTTGACTTCTGATCTACACTCCAATCTCAGTCTTACTGGCACTGGCAATCATCTCCTAGTTTCCAGGTACAAAGAACCCCTTGAATTCTGAATTGCATTTGACCATTTCTTAGAATTTGATGGTGTTGATTATGCCTCCTTTGAAAATTGTCTCTCTGTTTCTAAACACTACACTTCCATTTTCCTCTTACCTCTCTGACAATTCCCATTCAGACATACATTTTGCTTCTTTTCCTTCCTCTACCTCTGATATTTGGTTGGCCCTCATGGCCCTCCAGTCACCTCTCTCTCCTCTTGAAATATTCTATCTGATTTATTTTCTCCAATCTCATGGCAGCTAACTGAACAATTACACTAGGTACCACTTACCTCACAGTCTAAATGGAGTCCCTAGAATTATACAGGGCACAATCTGCATGACCAAACACATACTCTCAGACCTATGTTTAGTCTAAGGGCTCAGATCTCCTTCCTTAATTTTGCATCCCTGATTGTTGATTTCATCAGTTGTATAAATTAGCTTCATGGATAATTCCACCTACATAATCACTCCCAAGTCTATAACTGCAGTCCTGAATACTCCAAATTTCCAGATTTGTGTTTCTAACTTTCTACTGGACATCTCCACCAGGAACTTGTAGAAGTTCTACCTTGCATTCCAAGCTGCACTCATCATCCAACTCTTCAAACCTGTTCCCCCTGCTTTATTCAATATTTTAGTTATGAAAATTATTATACATTCAGTTCCCCAAGCTAGAGATTTAGGAGCCAAAGTTACTTCTCCCATCTCTCCCATCCAAATCCGATCAGTCATTGTGTCTTGTGAAGTCTAACTCTGAAATGTTTTTCAAATCTGTCACTTCTTTTTTTTTTTTTTTTTTTGCGGTACATGGGCCTCTCACTGTTGTGGCCTCTCCCGTTGCAGAGCACAGGCTCCGGATGCGCAGGCTCAGCGGCCATGGCTCACGGGCCCAGCCGCTCCGCGGCATGTGAGATCTTCCCAAACCAGGGCACGAACCCGCGTCCCCTGCATCGGCAGGCGGACTCTCAACCACTGTGCCACTAGGGAAGCCCAAATCTGTCACTTCTTATCCATTCTTACATAATTTTATTTGTATAACATATGTGGTCATCTCCTTTTTTCATGTGACTCAACCTAGCCTTAATATGCTTCAATGCCACAAGCATATTAATGGAATGGACAAAAATGCCTATTCATATTTTTGTCCATTCTATTTCCTGAAAACCTTTGCTCTTTCCTCCTATTGTTTTCTTTAACCAAATGATGTTTCTTACTGAACTCTTATTAGAAAAGTAATTTTCAACTCAAAAGTTACTCCCTTTAAAATGTTTGCTAATCCTTTCCTCATTTGATTCTCTTCCATGAAGAGAATCATGAAATATTACCATGAAATATCACCCTCTTCTGTCTTCAGGTTCTCACAGTTTTTATTCATGTTACTAGTAAAACACCTTTGATAATAATCACTACTTGAAAAATACTTGTTTCCTTTATTAAACTTTAAATTCCTTCAGGGCAGGAATAAGGAGTCCCAGCCATCTACGATCTTTAAAATATAAATAGTGATTAGCACATAGAAGATACTCAATAAATTTGAGGTGTTATATTGTACTCTTAGCATCTGAATTGAAGATCTGAACAGATTTTTTTTAATACAGCACTAGGTGATTCTCACCCAAAAAATACATATTTTAATGCAAAGTGTCCAGTAATTCAACTTATGAAAGTAAAGGGAGATTGACAAAAAGATAAAATGTGTGTACAGTTCCTGAAACTCTCAACTACCATTAAGCTTCACAATGATTTGAGGTGGTATTACTCACTTTGTCTGTTTGTGACTCAATGAATATAAGGATAGAAAGGTTTTTTGACTCTTGTGGCTTTTCTTGCTTCCACTTTCTATGACCTTCTGCTTTGGCTCCATAATCTTGAAAATGAACTGCTCAATAAATACTATTTATGCCTTAAATATACCTCATAATAAGTAACACTTATGAACCCACACTTATTTTATCAATCCATATTTCTATTTTGTTGCTGAAAATGAATCAGGAGAAATGGACCAACTATCAATTCCAGGTGACTATAGAGTGGAATGCTTTCCTCTTGCTAAATCCAGACTCACCCTTGCTCCCCTCATTCATATTCTCCTGCTTGACATTTGCAGCCTCCCTCAACTCTACCTCGGCTTGCCCCAGTCTTCTGCTTGGTTCATTTCTCATTCTATCTTCAAACTATATTGATACTTTTCACAGTTGATTTCTCTCATTTGGTTTATGCAAAGCAGAGTTCAAAGAACAGTGGAAGAAAGACTGAACATTAGAGATCGCAAGATTAGAAAGGATCTGGAAGTCACTTGGGAAGAACATCAGGCCCTTGATGTATTGTCTTTCCTCAGATTTCAGAATCAAGCTACCAAAATGGAGCCCTCCCACTACTCTCATTGACTAAACCCTCTGATCATGTTATTCAAAATGCATTCATTTATTTTTTATTCATTCATCTACCATATAATAAGTGTATACCTTATATACTTGTAGTCTTGCTCTACGCTAGAAGGGCACTCAGAGTACAATGTAGTTCCTTTTCAAATAGAGCATCCTTTGCACTCTTATGGGAGGATATAGGTAATAAATAAATAGATACATAACATGTCAGTGGGTAAAATATGTTTTGTAGGGAAAAAGCTAACAAGGCAATAGGATAGAGAGAGGTGGAGGAGGTTGTGTTATTTTACTTAGAATAGTCAAGGACTGCCTCTCTACTGGGATGACATTTGAACAGAGGCAGATGTGAGGAAAGGAAATGAGCCATGGGACTATCAAAAAGATGAATGTACCTGGCATGGGTAAGAGTGAATGCAAAGGTCTGAGGTCCTGGAGCAGGAGAGTGTTTGGAATTTATATCAGTCAGGGTCTCTGCAGAATAATTTGAGTAGAGTCTCATTGCAAGTCTCTATATAAAGAGCAAAGACAGTGCAAGGAAGTCGTTGGGGAAAATACTGTGCCCAGGACTAATAACAGTGGTTCTCTGTTACTGATATTAGGCCTGAAGGTGTGGGGTGCTAGATTAGTTGCAGGAATCCCAAGACAGAGAGGGATGTGTAGAGAGGGCTGCTCTGTAGGATTGGACTCCTTTAATGAGGGATTTCTCCTGCCAGCAGAGAACATGCATTGAGAGAGCTAGCAGATACAAACTCTCTTCTCTCTATCTCCCTCTGATCTCTTGGCAGTGATCCCTCTTGACTGAAACCAGAGGGCTGAGACACCATTGATGGAGTCCATATCTTTCTTCCTGTCAGGGCACAGAAGAGAGGGGAGAAACATGAAGGGTGTATCTTGAGGGACAAATGGAAGGTAGTCATCTTGAGGGACCAACAGCAAACCCTAACTCAAGGATGCCAGAGTGTCTGGAGTCTAGTGAGTAAAAGAGAGAATGGAAATGAAAGCAGGAGGCAGTGGGCCAGCTCACATAGGGTCTTGTATCCAGAATGTGGACTTTGCAGTTTATTCTAAGTGATATGTGAAGCCACAGGGTGTTTCTGAGCAGAGGCAGAACATGGATAGAAGCAGGAAGACCATTTGGGAATATTGCAATTGTACAAGTGAGAGATAATGGTTGCTTGGTCTAGGGAAACTGTGGGCATGGTGGTATGAGAAAGGACAAGATTTTGGATGTATTTGGAAATTAGAGCTATTATAGTTTACTTACACTGGCTTTGAGAGATAGGATTATTAATAAGACACCAGGTTTGGGGTAGCAGAAAGAATAGAGTTGCCAAGTTGACATTTACTGAGATAAAAAAGGCTTCAGAAAAAGTAGGTTTCATAAGTCCATTAGGCATCTAGGTAGAAGTGTTATATGGGAAGTTGAAAGAGGTGGGGCCTGGGGATATAACTCTGACGTTTGTTAGATATGGAAATTATGTAAATCTACGGTACCAGATGTGATCAACCAAGAGTTAAGTGTAACTGAAGAACAGTACCCTAGCACTGACTCTTGGGGGAATTCTACCATTTAAATTTCAGCAATGCAGGGAGCATCCAGCAAAGAACACTAAGAAGGACTAGAATATGTTATGGCAGGACTCCTTTAAATGTAACTGGATGGTATTAGCTGAAAACAAAATAGCACTAGTATGAAAATAAACAGAATATGAGAACCATTGACATATTTCATGATCTTGGGAAAACTTAAAAGGGACAGAAATATAACTGACTACATTATGGTGATGATTGAGACATAATTTTGATCTTATTATTATATTTTATTATTTAAACATCTTTATTGGAGTATAATTGCTTTGCAATGGTGTGTTAGTTTCTGCTTTATAACAAAGTGAATCAGCTATACATATACATATATCCCCATAACTCTTCTCTCTTGTGTCTCTCTCCCTCCAACTTCCCCTATCCCATCACTCTAGGTGGTCACAAAGCACCGAGCTGATCTCCCTGTGCTATGCGGCTGCTTCCCACTAGCTATCTATTTTACATTTGGTAGTAATGTGTATGTCCATGGCACTCTCTCACTTTGTCCCAGCTTACCCTTCCCCCTCCTCGTGTCCTCAAGTCCACTCTCTAGTAGGTCTGCTTCTTTATTCTTGTCTTTCCCCTAGGTTCTTCATGATCATTTTTTTTTTTTTAGATTCCATATATATGTGTTAGCATACGGTATTCGTTTTTCTCTTTCTGACTTACTTCACTCTGTATGACAGACTCTAGGTCCATCCACCTCACTACAAATAACTCAATTTCGTTTATTTTTATGGCTGAGTAATATTCCATTGTATATATGTGCCACATCTTCTTTATCCATTCTTCTGTCGATGGACACTTAGGTTGCTTCCATGTAATGGCTATTGTAAATAGAGCTGCAATGAACATTGGGGTACATGACTCTTTTTGAATTATGGTTTTCTCAAGGTATATGCCCCGTAGTGGGATTGCTGGGTCGTATGGTAGTTCTATTTTCAGTATTTTAAGGAACCTCCATACTGTTCTCGACAGTGGCTGTATCACTTTACATTCCCACAAACAGTGCAAGAGGGTTCCCTTTTCTCCACACCCTCTCCAGCAGTTATAGTTTGTAGATTTTTTGATGATGATCATTCTGACCAGTATGAGATGATATCTCATTGTAGTTTTGATTTGCATTTCTCTAATGATTAATGATGTTGAGTATTCTTTCATGTGTTTGTTGGCAATCTGTATATCTTCCTTGGAGAAATGTCTATTTAGGTTTTCTGCCCAATTTTGGATTGGGTTGTTTGTTTTTTTGATATTGAGCTGCATGAGCTGCTTGTAAATTTTGGACATTAATCCTTTGTCAGTTGCTTCATTTGTAAATATTTTCTCCCTTTCTGAGGGTTGTCTTTTTCTCTTGTTTATGGTGTCCTTTGCTGTGCAAAAGCTTTTAAGTTTCATTAGGTCCCATTTGTTTATTTTTGGTTTTATTTCCATTTCTCTAGGAGATGGGTCAAAAAGGATGCTGCTGTGATTTATGTCATAATGTTCTGCCTATGCTTTCCTCTAAGAGCTTTATAGTCTCTGGCCTTACATATAGGTATGTAATCCATTTTGAGTTTATTTTTGTGTATGGTGTTAGGGAGTATTCTAATTTCATTCTTTTACATGTAGCTCTCCAGTTTTCCCAGCACCACTTATTGAAGAGGTTGTCTTTTCTCCACTGTATATTCTTGCCTCCTTTATCAAAGATAAGGTGTAAGGTGACCATATGTGAGTGGGTTTATCTCTGGGCTTTCTATCCTGTTCCACTGTTCTATATTTCCATTTTTGTTCCAGTACCATACTGTCTTGATTATTGTAGCTTTGTAGTATAGTCTGAAAACAGGGAGGACGATTCCTCCAGCACCATTTTTCTTTTTCAAGATTGCTTTGGCTATTCGCGGTGTTTTGTGTTTCCATACAAATTGTGAAATTTTTTGTTCTAGTTCTGTGAAAAATGCCATTGGTGGCTTGATGGGGATTGCATTGAATCTGTAGGTTGCTTTGGGTACTAGAGTCATTTTCACAATGTTGATTCTTCCAATCCAAGAACATGGTATATCTCTCCATCTATTTGTATCATCTTTAATTTCTTTCATCAGTGTCTTATAATTTGCTGCATACAGGTCTTTTTTCTCCTTAGGTAGGTTTATTCCTAGGTATTTTATTTTTTTTCTTCCAATGGTAAATGGGAGTGTTTCCTTAATTTCTCTTTCAGATTTTTCATCATTAGTGTATAGGAATGCAAGAGATTTCTGTGCATGAATTTTGTATCCTGCTATTTTACCAAATTCATTGATTAGCTCTAGTAGTTTCCTGGTAGCATCTTTAGGATTCTCTATATATAGTATCATGTCATCTGCAAACAGTGAGAGCTTTACTTCTTCTTTTCCAATTTGGATTCCATTTATTTCTTTTTCTTCTCCAATTGCCGTGGGTAAAACTTCCAAAACTATGTTGAATAATAGTGGTGAGAATGGACAACCTTGTCTTGTTCCTGATCTTAGTGGAAATGTTTTCAGTTTTTCACCATTGAGGATGATGTTGGCTGTGGGTTTGTCATATATGGCCTTCATTATGTTGAGGAAAGTTCCCTCTCCCTCTATGCTTACTTTCTGGAGGGTTTTTATCATAAATGGGTATTGAATTTTGTCAAATGTTTTCTCTGCATCTATTGAAATGATCTAATGGTTTTTCTCCTTCAATTTGTTAATATGGTTTATCACATTGATTGATTTGTGTATTTTGAAGAATCCTTGCATTACTGGAATAAATCCCACTTGACCATGGTATATAATCATTTTAATGTGCTGTTGGATTCTGTTTGCTAGTATTTTGTTGAGGATTTTTGCATCTATGTTCATCAGTGATATTGGCCTGTAGTTTTCTTTCTTTGTGACATCATTGTCTGGTTTTGGTATCAGGGTGATGGTGGCCTCATAGAATGAGTTTGGGAGTGTTCTCCCTCTGCTATATTTTGGAAGAGTTTGAGAAGGATAGGTGTTAGCTCTTCTCTAAATGTTTGAAAGAATTCGCCTGTGAAGCCATCTGGTCCTGTGCTTTTGTTTGTTGGAAGATTTTTAACCACAGTCTCAATTCAGTGCTTATGTTTGGTCTGTTTATATTTTCTATTTCTTCCTAGTTCAGTCTCGGAATGTTGTGCTTTTCTAAAAATGTGTCCATTTCTTCCAGGTTGTCCACTTTATTGGCATATAAAGTGCCCCTGATCCTTTGTATTTCTGCAGGGTCAGTTGTTACTTCTCCTTTTTCATTTTTAATTCTATTGATTTGTGTTCTCCCTTTTTTTCTTGATGAGTCTGTCTAATGGTTAGTCAATTTTGTTTATATTCTCAAAGAACCAACCTTTAGTTTTATTGATCTTTGCTATCATTTCCTTCATTTCTTATTTATTTATTTCTGATCTGATCTTTATGATTTCTTTCCTTCGGCTAACTTTGGGGTTTTTTTGTTCTTTCTCTAATTGTTTTAGGTGTAATGTTAGGCTGTTTATTTGAGATGTTTCTTAAGGTAGGATTGTATTGCTATAAACTTCCCTCTTAGAATTCCTTTTGCTGCATCCCATAGGTTTGGGTCACCATATTTTCATTTTTTTTTGATTTCCTCTTTGACTTCTTCAGTGATATCTTGGTTATTTACCAGTGTATTGTTTAGCCTCCATGTGTTTGTATTTTTTAGAGATTTTTTTCCTGTAATTGATATCTAGTCTCATAGCATTGTGGTCAGAAAAGATACTTGATATGATTTCAATTTTCTTAAATTTATCTAAGCTTGTTTTGTGACCCAATATATGATCTATCCTGGAGAATGTTCCATGAGCACTTGAGAAGAAAGTGTATTCTGTTGTTTTTGGATGGAATCTCCTATAAATAACAGTTAAGTCCATCTTGTTTAATGTATCATATAAAGCTTGTGTTTCCTTATTTATTTTCATTTTAGATGATCTGTCTTTCTTTTGATTTCAATTTGCATGGAATATCTTTTTCCATCCCCTCACTTTCAGTCTGTATGTGTCCTTAGGTCTGACGTGGGTCTCTTGTAGACAACATGTATATGGGTCTTGTTTTTGTATTCATTCAGCCAGTTTATGTCTTTTGGTTGGAGTATTTATTCCATTTACATTTAAGGTAATTATTGATATGTATGTTCTATTACCATTTTCTTAATTGTTTTGGGTACATGTTATTGTAGGTCTTTTCTTTCTCTTGTGTTTCCTGCCTAGAGAAGTTCCTTTAGCATTTGTTGTAAAGCTGGTTTAGTGGTGCTGAATTCTCTTAGCTTTTGCTTGTTTGTAAAGGTTTTAATTTCACCATCAAATCTGAATGAGTTCCATGCTGGGTAGAGTAATCTTGGTTGTATGTTTTTCCCTTTCATCACTTTGAATATGTCCTGCCACTCCCTTCTGGCTTGCAGAGTTTCTGCTGAAATATCAGCTGTTAACCTTATGGGGATTCCCTTGTATGTTATTTGTTGTTTTTCCCTTGCTGCTTTTTTTTTTTTTTTTTTTTTTTTTTTTTTGCAGTAGGCGGGCCTCTCACTGTTGTGGCCTCTCCCATTGCGGAGCACAGGCTCTGGACGTGCAGGCTCAATGGCCATGGCTCACAGGCCTAGCCGCTCCGTGGCATGTGGGATCTTCCCGGACCGGGGCAGGAACCCGTGTCCCCTGAATTGGCAGGCGGACTCTCAACCACTGCGCCACCAGGGAAGCTCTCCCTTGCTGCTTTTAATGTTTTTTCATTGTATTTAATTTTTGATTGTTTGATTAATATGTGTCTTGGTGTGTTTCTTCTTGGATTTATCCTGTATGGGACTCTCTGTGCTTCCTGGACTTGATTAACTATTTCCTTTCCCACATTAGGGAAGTTTTCAAATATAATCTCTTCAAATATTTTCTCAGTCCCTTTCTTTTTCTCTTCTTTTTCTGGGACCTCTATTATTCAAATTTGGTGCATTTAATGTTGTCCCAGAAGTCTCTGAGACCGTCCTCCATTCTTTTCATTCTTTTTTTTTTATTCTGCTCTGCAGTAGTTATTTCCACTATTTTATCTTCCAGGTCACTTATCCACTCTTCTGCCGCAGTTATTCTGCTCTTGATTCCTGCTAGAGAATTTTTAATTTCATTTATTGTGTTGTTCATCATTGTTTGTTTGCTCTTTAGTTGGTCTAGGTTCTTGTTGAACGTTTCTTTTATTCTCTCCATTTTATTTCCAAGATTTTGGATCATCTTTACTATCATTATTCTGAATTCTTTATCAGGTAGATTGCCTATTTCCTCTTCATTTTTTAGGTCTGGTGGGGTTTTGCCTTGCTCCTTCATCTGCTGTGTGTTTCTCTGTCTTCTCATTTTTCTTAACTTACTGTGTTTGGGGTTTCCTTTTCACAGGCTGCAGGTTCGTATTTCCTGTTGTTTTTGGTGTCTGTCCCAAGTGGCTAAGGTTGGTTCAGGGGATTGTGTAGGCTTCCTAGTGGAAGGGACTAGTGCCTCTGTTCTGGTGGATGAGGCTGGATCTTGTCTTTCTTGTGGGGAGGTCCACGTCTGGTGGTGTGTTTTGGGGTGTCTGTGACCCTATTATGATTTTAGGCAGCCTCTCTGCTAATGGGTGGGGTTGTTTTCCTGTCTTGCTGGTTTTTTGGCATAGGGTGTCCAGCACCATAGCTTGCTGGTCATTGAGTGGAGCTGGGTCTTGGTGTTGAGATGGAGATCTCTGGGAGATTTTTGCCATTTGATATTACATGGAGCTGGGAGGTCTCTGGTGGACCAACGTCTTGAACTTGGCTCTCCCACCTCAGAGGCACAGCTCTGATGCCTGGCCAGAGCACCAAGTGTGTGTTATCCACATGGCTCAGAATGAAAGGGAGAAAAAAAGCAAGCAAGCAAGCAAGCAAGAAAGAACAAATGAAGGAAGGAAGGAAGGAAAGAAAGAAAAGAAAATGAAAGAAAATGATAAAATAAACTTATTAAAATAAAAAATAATTATTAAAAAAATTAAAAAGTAATAAAAAGAAAAGAAAGAAAGAAGAGAGCAACCAAACCAAAAACCAAATCCACCTATAATAACAAGCACTAAAAACTATACTAAAAAAAAGAAAAATGAAAAAAAATAAAACAGACAGAACCCTAGGAGAAATGGTAAAAGCAAAGCCGTACAGGCGAAGTCACACACAGAAGCATACACATACACACTCACAAAAAGAGAAACAGGGAAAAAATATATATATCATTGCTCCGTGACACAGGGTACATCAAGTTGAATGTTGAGATGTAATCTGTTGCTCCTGAGGCTGCACGGAGAAATTTTTCTTTTCTTTGTTCACACAGCTCCTGGGGTTCAGCTTTGGATTTTCCCCGCCTCTGCATGTAGGTCACCGGAGGGTGTCTTTTCTTTGCTCAGACAGGACGGTGTTAAAGGAGCAGCTGATTAGGGGGCTCTGGCTCACTCAGGCTGCGGCAAGGCAGGGGTACGGATGCGGGGTGAGCCTGTGGCAGCAGAGGCCAGCGTGACATTGCACCAGCCTGAGGCACACCATGTGTTCTCCTGGGGAAGTTTTCCCTGGATCATGGGACCCTGGCAGTGGCGGGCTGCACAGGCTCCCGGAAGGGGGGTGTGGATAGTGACCTATGCTCGCACACAGGCTTCTTGGTGGTGGCAGCAGCAGCCTCAGCATCTCATGCCCGTCTCTGGGGTCTGCGCTGATAGCTGCAGCTCACCCCTGTCTCTGGAGCTCCTTTAAGCAGCGCTCTTAATCCCCTCTCCTCACGCACCAGGAAACAAAGAGGGAAGAAAAAGTCTCTTGCCTCTTCGGCAGTTCCAGACTTTTCCCCGGACTCCCTCCTGGCCAGCCGTGGCACACTAACCCCTTCAGGCTGTGTTACGCCGCCAACCCCAGTCCTCTCCCTGGGATCTGACCTCCGAACCCTGAGCCTCAGCTCCCAGCCCCTGACTGCCCCAGTGGACGAGCAGACAAACTTCTCAGGCTGATGAGAGCTGATCAGCACCGATCCTCCATGCGGGAATCTCTCTGCTTTGCCCTCTGCACCCCTGTTGCTGTGCTCTCCTCCGCAGCTCCAAAGCTCCCCCCGTCCGCCACCCACAGTCTCCGCTCGCAAAGGGGCTTCCTAGTGTGTGGAAACCTTTCCTCCTTCACAGCTCCCTCCCACTGGTGCAGGTCCCATCCCTATTCTTTTGTCTCTGTTTTTTCTTTTTTCTATTGCCCTACTCAGGTATGTGGGGAGTTTCCTGCCTTTTGGGAAGTCTGAGATCTTCTGCCAGCATTCAGTAGGTGTTCTGTAGGGGTTTTTCCACATGTAGATGTATTTCTGATGTATTTGTGGGGAGGAAGTTGATCTCCATGTCTTACTCTTCCGCCATCTTGATCTTATATAAGATCTCCCCTGATCTTATTATTTTTGAAATTGATAGTTTCATCAAGTTATTTGTTAGATTATTTGACACTTTTTACCTAATTTTTCCCATAGCAAGCTAATATTTTAAAATAGTCTGGTTAAGAAGATATCTTGAACATAGTCTGATCCAAAAACTAAATGTATTTAAATTTATTTATTATTCAATTTTACTTCCTACTACTACCTTTGAGAGTGGGAAACTATTTGGACAAATATGGAAAGTTCTAAAGTTGCCCATGTTTATCCCAAAAGCAGGGTCAGGGTCCAGGTATTTTCTTGTAGGTAACAAAGAGCATTTATATGATTCTGCATTTTTCCAGTGAATTATACAGAATAATGACCCCTAGAGATGTCCACAACCTACTTCTAGGAACCTATGAATATGTTACCTTGTATGGCAAAAATGACTTTTCAGATGTGATTAAGGTAAGGATACTGAGATGAGGGGGAGTATCCTGGATTACCCAGGTGAGCTGTGTAGTCAGATGAGTCCTTAAAAATCAGAGAACTTTTCCTGACTGTGGTCAGAGATATAACCTTACTGACTTTGAAGATGGAGGCAGGGGTCACAAGGCAAGGAATGTGGGTGGCTTCTAGAAGCTAGAAAAGGGAAGGAAACAGATTCTCCCCTAGAGCCTCCAGAAAAGAACAAAACCTTGCCAACACCTTGGAGTTAGTCCACTGAGACCAGTGTCAAACTTCTAACCTAGAGAAACACGAGATAATAAATTTGTGCTGTTTTAAGCTACAAAGTTCATGGTGATTTGTTATAGCAGTAACAGAAAGCTAATACACCATGTCATTTTTTTAAAAAATGATCATCCCATTTGAATGAAGAAACAGCCAAAATGGTGATTTTTTTTTTTTTTTGGTGATACGCGGGCCTCTCACTGTTGTGGCCTCTCCCGTTGAGGAGCACAGGCTCCGGACACACAGCCTCAGCGGCCATGGCTCACAGGCCCAGCTGCTCCACGGCATGTGGGATCCTCCCGGATCAGGGCACAAACCCGTGTGCCCTGAATCGGCAGGCGGACTCTCAACCACTGCGCTACCAGGGAAGCCCCAAAATGGTGAATTTTAAGATTGTTAAATGAGAAGCAGTTTCCCTCCTCATATTCAAATGCAGGGTGTGTCTAGAACAGCCTAAACTCTTGTCCACTGTATTCTACTATACTGAGAAGGTGATATTTATATTGTAGATGAAGGAACAGAAGCTCAGAGAGATTGAATACGTTCATATGATTATCCAAATAATCAGAATGTTCCCAACAATAAAACCCATTTTTTCCCCCAACACATTGCCTCAAAGCCTTTCCAACATTCCCTTGTCCATATACGCTTATGAATTCTGAATAAAATTGCAAGTGGAATGATTCTGCACAATTTCCTTTTGGCTGCCTGATTTCCTTTTGGCCTTCTGCACTTAGGAAGTAGGTGCATTTGCATGGTGATCTTAACACAAGAAGGAACAAACCAATATACATATAATCTAATCATAGTAGCCTGCTGAAGTTGAAACAAAATTGTCTGACGTCTGAGAGGTGCTGTATCTCACCAAAGAAAAGAGCAAAACCAATGGTTTGCTTTTTTTAAAAAAATGCATATATTGGCCATGTTGAAAGATGATAAAACAGAGCCCACTTCTGAGTTTCCTGTCCTTTTAATTTTTTGCTGGTGAGGGAGGGGCAATAATTGGGGCATCAGGTGTAGGTTGCTCATTAAACTAATTAACAGTCCTTTGGGAGCTTTAATAGCCTCCCTTTCTTTGTCCAGTTACTGGCAGGAAACTGGGTGACCAGGTGGTTTTCTGGTGCTATAACATTGCCAAGGGCTGCTGGAGATTGGAAAAGGGCTTTAACTTCTCTCTTCTAGATCCTCAATCGCTTAATCCAGGCTTCTCTCTTTCATTTCCACCCTCTTCAGATGGCTATGTTTGATAATGGAGAATCTAGTGAAAGGCAGCATGTCCTTACTACCTCTTGAGCTCCAAGGTTCAAATTCAGTAAGTTAATAACGCAACCTGGCTATCTTACTCTTGCAGTTCATTTTTATGAAAATATAATTTCCTTACTTAGGAGATGCTTGAGGAATTGCAATGATCAACCCAGAGTCCATCTCTTTTTGTTGTGTTGCTTACTGCGTGCTATCCTTGGTGGAAGTGGCTTGTATTTCATTACACAGAGCACTGCAGTGCTGTTTATTTCCTGTATCCACAGAACACAGAAACAGTTCAATGAAAGGAGTAGTAGGGAGGGAGGTCATTTGATGGTAAGGAAATAGGAATATTTGTTTTCTTGGGCTATGAGGCGAGTTCAAAGATGGAGACTTCTGTTTTCTGAAACCATGGTGAGCAGTTCCAGTTTCATGTCAAACATCAGGGTTTCATGCAGGATGTAAACATTTCCTGCTGGCCAAGTCTGTTTCTATAATGGTAACCCCTTAGGTCCTGTGCTACTTGCACTGTAATTGTGCCAAGAGTGCCTGCATTCAACAGGGGAGGTTAAAAGTCAGTCTGGTTTCACAGCTGTTTTTGGTAAGAATTGGCTTTCCAGCAGCTCTAAAAACATGCAGTTACACTCCTCAGACAAACATTAATCAGTGGCCATCATCTCACAGGGACACTGTGGAGTTGTCTGGAATGAAACTGGAAATATGCCTCTCTGTGGACATATGGAATGATGGTGGATAGGGGTGGGTAGGGCATTCATATTAAGTAAGGTCATTGTAGAATTTCATTCATAAATTGTTCAGGTGCAGATTAAGGTGAAAATGAACAGAAACTGAACATTTAAACAGTGGATGTAATTTCCCCTTTGACTTACCGTAGGTTTAGAAATGGTTTATCTTCCTTTTTGATTAATCTCAGTTTGGCACCAATTCCCATCACTGTAGCTTTCCTTTTTTTCTTTTCTCCAGTCTCTCTTTGAAGTAGTTATTGATTTATAAACAAATACTTAAATGCAAGGAAGATGGAGAGAATTTGATTTAAAGCAATCCTGTGGTGAGAAGAAGAATCATTTTGAGATGGAGAGAAACCCCCTCTGATGGATCTGTTTAATAGGTTTGGGTTTTCAAACTTCCAGTATTCTTTAACTGGGGGCTCCCTGTATTTCCTTATAGTTTTGTAACTTGTGCCATAGCAGATATTATGAGCTGTCTTTGATGAACCCATTTTAGAGCTTGCCCTGTGATCTCGGTCACAAAGTTGACAATGAGGACCATGTTCTTTCCTTTGCTAAAGGTAGCCTGAAATGGCAGAACAAACGTAAGAGATTTTGAAAGTCCTTGAAAGGGAAGATACCTCATGGACTTTTCTGACAATAAGGTGTGCTGTGCATATCTCTTGCCAGGAGGTAGAGGAAAGCTTAAAAGGAAGGTAGACTTCACAAATATTTTAGAGATACTATGATATGCGAAGGACAGACAAAGCTGTAATTTTTTTAAAAACCTTAATGGAAAGCACAACATAAGTGGTGAAAGCTGCATTTTTTCAGGGTGAATTATCCAAGTCCCTTGTTTTTTCTGGGAGAACATAAATGAGAAGATGTGTGTGCAAGGGCCCTTTAGGAGAAGTGAGTCAGCTTCAATGTACTCTCCCATACGATCCTCACCCAAAAATTAATGAGGAAAAAAGTATGTAGTTGTGTTCACACAGATGAAGGTTTTTAAGTTTTTAACAAGAGATGATAAGAGTAAAAGGTTTCATGAAAGTAATGTTTTTCATATTGCCCGTAGTTCAACAAACACTCCGAAGTCCGATATGTTACAGTCCTTGATGAACACTGATGAAGAGGTATCTTCCCTGGGTTTAAAACATATACTGTTCTTGTTTGTAAACAGCATTTCACATTCATGGCAAAAAAATTAAGACCTTTGTGTATAAAGTGTATCATCGGATGATATGATAAGTCCCTACTCACATGTGGCTAAGGAACATTTGAAGTGGGGCTTATCTTGACTGAGATACGCTGTAAATGTGAAATACACGTAGGATTTCAAATCACAAAAAATGTACAAATATCTCAATAATACTTTTATATTGATTACATGTTGAAACGATAATCATTTGGATATATTGGATTAAATACAACTATTGTTAAAATGAATTTGTTTCACTTTTTAACATGGCTATTAGAAAATTTCAAATTACAATTTAATTTAAAATTACACAGATAGCTCACATTATCTTTTTATTGAACAGCACTGATCTAGGGGCCAGCCTTGGATATTCATATCTCTACAACTTCAGGCATTGGAGCAGCTTTTAAAAATAAGGGAACAAAAGAGTTTTCAACCATAGGGGTGAAATAGGGATGAATAGACTTTAACTTGGATGTATGCAGAAGAGAGTCAAGACAGAAGAAATGGAGCATTGGAATCAGGGAATCTGAAAGATTGGAGGAATGGGGGGATGAGGGTAAGAGGATGAAACATGAGTATAGAATAACAAGAATACCAAAGGACACATACACACACACACACACACACACACACACACACACATGCACAAAGCTGCCATACTCATGCTTTGACACCCTGGTCTTCGAGATTCTTTTACTTGATTTCCAAGCAAATTCAGCAAGTCAGTGACTTTGCACCTTTGCTCATGAAATTTCTTTCTGCAACTTTGGGTGGACTCACTTTAACAGTACAGGTTGTTATTATGAAATATATTTCCAGTTTTTTATGTCTACTAAAGTGGTCATTGCCTGTATTTTTTTTTTTTTTTTTGCACTATGCGGGCCTCTCACTGTTGTGGCCTCTCCCGTTGTGGAGCACAGGCTCCGGAAGCGCAGGCCCAACGGCCATGGCTCACGGGCCCAGCCACTCCGCGGCATGTGGGATCTTCCCGGACCGGGGCACAAACCCGTATCCCCTGCATCGGCAGGCGGACTCTCAACCACTGCGCCACCAGGGAAGCCCTGCCTGTATTTTTATTATTCTTTTCCATTGGCTTCTTCCACATGCTGTGTGTCAGCCAAAAATCTAAGTCTGAAACATCAAAAGTGATTTGACAAATCTATAGGCTCATATCTTATCTCGGTCTGAACCTTAAAAGTTATATGGAAGAAATATAATAAAATTGATTCTACAAAGGTACCCAAAGCCCTCACCCACCCTTACACATGGTCAGGATAATAAAAAAGATATATACTGCTCAAAAATAAATTTCCACAGCTCCTTGGCCTTGGGTGAATGAAAAACTATAGTTTTTAGTTTTATGGATCTCCTAGCCTTCACTAAGCACCCAATGTTGAGGAAATTAAACAATTAATCTTTCTTTTAATTGTACAGAAATGTCAGTCAGTGAAGTAAACACAACTCATTCCACTCATGCTCAATGAAAGTTATCTACTGTGAAGGATTAGCTGCCACGTTCAACTATAATGAAGTTCTTGTTTTCCAATAAAGAGGTTAATTGGCTTCAGAAAAAATACACGTACAGAACACATAGGCCTAATATTGGTTTTGCAAAGCCCCTGTGCAAGAAAAGTTAATGTTTCCTGTTTATTAGCTGTTTTACAACAATCTGCCCTTGACCAATAATTATGCTTACATAGCTGATGCTAATATTGTCAGCCCAACAGCTACTTAATGTGTCCTCTACACCTGTATGCAATTGAGTTTGTCATCATTCCACACCATCCTCAGGGCTTGCTCTTTGGGTGTTATTTCCTGCATCCGAATAGACTGTAGTACCTTAGGTGGTGGAAATTCCACTGTCCAAAAATGGGGTGCCTTTCCAAGACTTATTTTTTTAAATTCTAAATGTAACCATCTGTTCAGCAGATGTAACTATGCGGTTAACAATTAGAATAACAAAAGTAAAGGACACTTTCTAGACCCAAAGACTTTTCCAAGGAAATTCAGCCAGGTGTCCCACACATATCCACTGGGGAGGTGCTTCTGGAGTTTTAATAGCATACAAATCACTGAGGGTGGGAGGTCTTGTTAAATTGCAGAGTCTGACTAGGTAAGTCTGGGGAGGGACGTGGTAATATGCATTTCCAATGAGCTCCCCCACCCCCAAGTGATGCTGATGATGTTGGTTCATGGAGCAAAGTTTGAGCAGCAAGATGCTGGGCTCCTTCAGACCTCAGTCACCATGCTAATTACTGACTGATATTTGCTAAAATAGAGGCAAGTTATTACTTTTGGATAGCAACCAGGCCTTCTATTTCCATTGAAAAGGCTCATAAAGTTTGGGTACAGTGTGGCTCTCAACATAGAAATCTCCTGATAAATTTCATGAAGGAATTTTGACCATGAGATGACAATGACTGAGACCAGTTTTGTCACTGAAGATACACAAAGTCACATAGAGTAGTGTTAAAAACAAGACAACAGGCCCAAAATGGAGTTGCTTATGCTAAGCCCCACATCACCAAATCAAAACTTACCTTAATTATGGCTTCAGCTCTCCCAGGTGTGGAATCTTAAACCTATCTGATAGATTCCTGCCATCCCCTAAAAAAAGTAACCTTGTAATAACCAAGCCACTTTTTGGCCTGGTATAACTTCCTTGTTGCTGCTCGCTTCTGCCTATAAAAGCCTCTCACTTTGTACAGCTCCTCAGGGCTCCTTTTTATCTGCTAGGTTGGATGCTGCCTATTCAAATCGACTTTTGTTTAAATAAAACCTCGAATTTTTAAAACATGCCTCAGTTTATCTTTTAATAGCACTATGCACTGAAATAGAAGTTTGAGGAAAATGATTTAAATAAATATGGCAATGAGAATTCCCAACTGGGGACAATTAGATCTGTTAACTCCTTAATTTCCTACCTGTCACCTTATTTTCAATTCTCTCACTCTCCCAGAGAATATTTATTTCAGTTTGCTCAGCACACCTCCTTCTGAGGGCACGCTAACTGGGTTTCAAATAGCTCTTTAAAAACCATCCCATGTCATAAATAGGACACACAAAGCTCATTGATGGTGAGTAACAAGAATCGGGAACAGCAATCATCTCTGAGACTTCGAACATTTTTAGGTAGAAGTAAGTACTCCCCCTTGTTAAATGTTTTTGATGGCTATGGGAAATATTCATATTAGTTCCTAAAAAAAATGATGACCAGGATAAAGAGGCTATGTAAAAATAGACTGAAGGACAATCACCAGGCCGATTCTATTTCACCATGCAAGTTTTCAGCGACAGCTCTAAACTAGCAACTTTTCAATTAAATCCAATCTGTCACGGTGGGGAAAACAGTGCGGGGACAGGCCCTGAAAAGAGATTTGGCTGTGAGTGGCCACGTTAGCACTTTTAACTGAAAATAAGCTATATTTGTTTAAACCATTGCTTAAATAGCGCTGCATATTTTTCTTCCTTGGTAAGCATTTATGCCATTAATTTCTACAGCATACAATTAGGCACTGCAAGGTCCGTGTTGGAATCTCCATTTTTCAGTTCTTCTTGTGTCTCTAAGTTTGGCTTGGTAGGTGTAAAGCAGAGTGATAAAATCATCTTTTCTTCCTGTCTTTCTCTCTATATCACATTGGGAGAAATTTTTGCCCTTGAAAATGTCAAGTGTCCAAATCACCTCTGAGCCCAGTTCACGGTCAGCGCTTGAAGGAAACAGTTTGAGACGGCAGGAGCCTCTTAAACATCTCACCACAAATCTATTGCGATATAAAGAGACGGGAAAGAATGCATCTCTCCCTGCTTCAAACGCCAGTGACATGATGCCACTATGGTGGTATAAAGTACCTTCTTAAGAGCTGTGGAATTGTACGTTTCAAGAGACTTTGCATTATTAACAAGGTTTATATTCCAAAAAAACACAGAGGTCATAAATTAATTGCATCAATATTCCCTGGAACTAGACATTAGCTGTGTTTGGTTAGAAACATTCTTACTTATCCTGTCCTGATAAACAGGGCCTCTCTCTCATCATCAGATTTCAGCAGTTTGGATCAGCTCTATCATTAGTTCAGTAGCACAATACCGGGACCCGTCAGCCATCTCACTTTCGTCTTCACCTCCCCCTCTTCTCTGTCTCCTCTTTTTGCTCTTTCTCTCTTGTGTTGTGATTTAATTGGGAAACCTTGACCTTTTCTGGTAAATAAGGTTGCGGGCAATCCTAAGCTTGCAGCTAGAGTCTGGCTTCCTCTCACTGTCCTCCTTTACTCACTATAATGCAATCAGCCTCAGGAAGGTTGGGGGGCCCACCTACCAATATTTTATTGAGGGCAGCTGCCCCACATTCCTTCAACTGTCTCTTGACCTAATTCAGAAGTGCATCAGAGGCTAGCTTTCCTTCCATTTACGGATTTTCAGCTTCAGGAAAGTTTTTAAGTCAACAAGTTTTTCTTATTGTTCAAGTGCTGGTTATAGAGTGTGTATCTGTTGAAAGTTTAAAAGTCCTTTATGGGACTCTCAGTGTGTGCTCTCAATCACTTGTGCTTGGAAAATGATCAGAATTTTTATAAATAAAATAGTAACTGGCTAGCCCATGTGGCTGAACACTGCTCCCTGGGACACACTTGTAAGTTAAGCACACGAGTAACACAGAGGAAAAGGAGAGAGAACTCTGTGTTGGTTGTGCTGACTTTCATTAGAGAACAAACTGGTCACATTACCAAGGCTAACTTGAGCTCTACTATAAACACACAAAACAAGGAAAGAGCATGCTTTGGGGGCATACGTCATAGGACACCATAAGGTCTAGTTCAGGAAACTAACATAACAGTGGGTGATGCTAAATGCTACTGAGGAACTTGCAATATTTTGCACATATGGACTGAGTATGCGGTAGCATATATAAATATTTAATTTGTTAATTGTAGTTAGTTATCGAATTGCACATGAACAGACAGAATGACATATGAGAAGTTCCAAGAACACTGTGTAACAGTACATACAGCTGAGATATAGTTTTCTCACACTTGGCAGGCGTTTGAGCTCAGTGAACACAACATTTTCTTTATTCTTTAATTAAGATTAAAATGCTTAAAAATCACCAAATTGAGAACATCATTTTAATGTCGTGTTCAAGGACCAAGGCCAAATGGTAAGTCAGAAACTAGACCTGAAGAGCCATCCGTCCTACAATTTGCTTGATGTTTTTGGGAATCCATTGAGAGTTCAACATCTGACTTGTCCCCAGGTTAGGTATCCAATACCTCTCTTTTTCATTTTGGAACTTAATCGATGAGCTAGTTAGAAAGGTGAAAAAAACAGAAAGTGAAATAATAATTTAAAACATTACAAAATCTCTGAAAATCGAACTGTCAAGTCAACTGTATATAGTTTTCAAAGCAGAAATGAAAGCATTCAGTAATACTTAAAACTGGAAGGGTAGATCATAAAAATAATTGAATACATTTCCTTTTTATGAGGATTTATACATAAATCTGATATAGATAAAGTGTCTTTGCAAGATCATAAGTCTAGTTTGTCACAGCCAAGACTAGAATTCCTACTTCCTAGATCTCTAGTCTTTCCAGCTTGTTATGCTGTCCTTATCATTAATAGACCTCTTTAGCTTGTCTCTAAAGTATGCTCTGGGAGGCAGAGTGGTTTAGTAAGATGAATATGGGTTTTTGAATCAGGGATATGTGAGTTCAAATCCTGGCTCAGTCTCAATTTTTCCATGTAGAAAATAGATATAATTACACCTCGTTTCCAGACATGGTTTAAGGATTAGCAATGAAATGTAGACAGTTCTACAAACCTTGAGATGTTCAGAAAATAGTAGCTGTTACTGCTATTTCTGTATCCTCAAGGCCTGGGTACTTAGTAAATACTCAACAAATATTTGTGAACATATGAACAAATAGAGGAATAAGTGATAGAGCACATAAAAATGAATAAGTGAATGAATGACAATAAAAATTGTCACTAAAAGATAAATGAAGAAACCTGTGAATATTTTCTTCGACTTCTTTCAATCTATTAGGAATGCTTTGTTTCCTCTTTGATTTCACTCATTCATCAAGTTTGTTCTCTTGGCTTCCATAGTATTTGAAAACATGACCCAGAAAATTGAAAATCAAAATGCACAAAATCACTCAAAAATGTATATCAGCTCAGTGCAGCCTAAATTGGAAAATCTAATTGAACACCTATTCAAACAGAGTTTTGTAAACGTTGCCTGTACTCACCAGCCAATCTCAAGCAGAAAACCTCTCCTAGGAACAGCCCAATTTAATTAAATTTACTAAGTAGTGGAGGACAACATGGCCTTGTGCCTAGGTATTCCTTTTTATTTTTTTTTAATTAATGTACACAAAATTACCCTCATACCATTTCAACAACCTGCTTAATCAGACTGCCTGTAAGAGTTGGGAGTCTCCAATATTAACCTTGCTAAAGTGTCCTTAAGACAGGAGGAACAAAGAGAGCAAGGAGAGGTCGACAGTTCCCTGTGGAAATGCTAAAAGAAACACTATCCCTTCTGTTCCAAAGAAGCTGAACTTTTACTATGGAGAGGTCAGGATGAGGCAGCTGAGTGATCATAAACAATCACTCTGCCGAGCTCTTCAGCCCATATAATTCTTTAGCAAATAAAGCATGTGGAGGACCTTGTGTGTGAGGGATTTTTTTACTTTAAAACAGCCTGGAGACGGAAAATATGTTAGATGTCCTCCTCTCTAATACTCTTTCAGCGCTCTAATTTTTTTTAGAAAAGCAAAGACATTACGGGCAGGATGAAATGCAATAGAATAATCTGTACAGAAATTTGTATAAGAGATTTTAAAAATATTAATGCTTTTCTGTTGTAGAAGAAATTCTTGCACATTAAAAAACAACGGGAATGAGTAGAACAAATATAAAGCAAGAGGGAAAAATTCCATACTTTTGTACATCAACACAAAGCTAGTCTTGGTGGGTTTTTTTGTTGGCTTTTTTAAGAAAATTAATATTATCGAGGCATAATTTGCATACAAGAAAATACCCGTTTTAAGTGTACAGTTCAGTGGGTTTTGAGAAACATATACACCAAAGCAACCACCACCAAGGAAAAGGGTTTCTTGGAACTCAAGTCTACACTCCCATCTTTGGCCCTAGGCAATCACCAATATGCTCTCCATCATTATAAATTGGTTTCCATTTTGTAGAATTTAACAAAATAGAATCATTTTCCTTTATGCATACTTCTTTTACTTTTATAATGTTTTTTATATTCACTTATATTGTGACATGTATCAAAGATTTGTTCCTTTTCGATTCTGAGAAGTGTTCCAATGTATGGATATACTATAATGTGTTTATCGATTCATCTCTTGATAGACTTTTGGTTATTAGCTTCTTACTATTATGAACACAGTTATTATGAACATTTATCACAAGTCTTTATGTACACAAATGTTTCCATTTCTCCTGGACAAATACCTAGGAGTGGAACTGCAGAGTCTATGATGATGGATGCTTAACCTTATTAAAAAAAAAAAAAAATCCGCCCAATTGTTTACCAAAGTGATTGTAAAATTTTACTTTTCCTATAACAATGATAAAAGTTTCAGTTGCCCCATATCCTTGGCAACGTTTGGCACTGTCTATTATTTCAATTTTAGGTATTCTATTAGACGTGTAATGGTATATTATTGATGCTTTTAATTTGCATTTTCCTCATGACTAATGATGATGAGCATCTTTTCATATGCTTATAGGCCATTTATACATTTTCTTTTGTGAGTTTTCAGTTCAGATCTTCTGCTTATTTTAAAAATTGTCTTATTGAGTTCTAAGAGTTCTTAATATATTCTGGACATAAATGATTTGGCAGAATATGTAGTGTTAGTATTTTCTTCCAGTCTTTCACTTACCTTTTAATTTCTAAATGGTGTCTTTCAAAGACCAAAAGTTTTTAATTTTGATGAAATCTAATTCATCATTTTTTTCTTTTACGACTCATGTTCTTTGTGCTGTAAGAATTTTTGCTTACCTAGTGATATAAAGATTTTATCCTGTGTTCATTCTACAAGTTTTGGCAAAAACTCTAAGCAACACTTTAGAGCTTAAAACACTCTTAAAATTTGGTATGTTTTCTTTTCATTTATATTCAACTTATATTTTTTGTAGTACACTCTTGATTTCTTCTTTGACCAATAGCTTATGTAACAGTGGGTTTTTAGGCCTCCAAATAATTGGAATTTTCCAGATATCTTCTTTCTCTAGATTTCTAGTTTAATTTTGTTGTAGTTGGAAAATATACTCTATATGATACTCTATATGGTATCAGACATTTAAAATAGTAAGACATTTTATGTTCCTGTATAGGATCTGTCTTGGTGAATGTTATCCTAGAAGAAAGAGACTAAGAGAAACAGAGAAATCTCATTATTTCTTTGTTTAACCTTCCAGTATATATACTTGTTTCAATCTGAAATATTAATTATCAAATAACAGAGCATAACATTAAAATTTCTTCAGGAACAGCCATAATAATTCTAAGAATGAGAAATTGATCAGTAAATCGCATAACATAAATATTTGGAAATTTATCACATTATAATTCCAAGAAATCAACAAAATTAACTTTGCCACATCGAATTTCATATTCAAATTTATTGACTATTTTTCTGTAGGGTATATACCTTCATTCTCACATCTTTCACTAATGATATTAGTTTGCCAAGTCACCTATCTTACATAGAACTCTTTCAAAAAAGTGCTCTGAACCTTTGGCAGAAAATTTAGACACATAAGCCCAAAAGGAAGCTAATCTAATCAGAATAGTTGGGAGTTGGCCAAATAAATATGTCTATTTCATATAATCTGCACTAAGATTCTTTTTACATCAAGAAAAAATTTGAGGAAAATCAATCACATAACTGAAAATTTCTACCTCACCAAAATAACCTAAAAGCAACAACAATCTGAGGTTGAGAGAGTGTTCTATTAGTTTCCCAAAAGCTTCAATGACAGAATAGGAAGACAACAGGAAATGATGTGTAGTAAACAGAAGGATGACATTTCTCGAGCAGATTGCAGTCCTCAGTGAACTCTAGAGTGAACAACCAAACAACGTGCTAACCAAAAACTGGAGGTGACCACCATGGGAAGTTGGATGAGCAGAGAAAAGAGTTTGGATGCCATGTTGAGAGAAGACCAAACTTTGTTTGGGTCCAGGCAGCCACCATACATGATTTGTTATTCCAATGAATTAATCAATGATTCCTCTTAAAACTATTGGCAGATTATTTTTTCCCTTTGCATATTCCTTTGGAATGCTCTACTGATGTCATGCAATTATATCTGTTAGGAGTCAGCTATATTAAAAATCTTGTATGGCAAGAGAGAAACGAAAAAAGACTTTACTTTAAAATTCAAATTAACTTTCTCAAACCACAGCTGGAATAGATTATTTTTGACCTTTCTTTAAATCGTAATTTATATCTTTGCAAATTACCACCATCAAAGTTGTCAGGACAGCAAGAAAAATGTTTTTGTTTCACAAAGTGGAGGGCATGATGCCATAAGGATGGTTTGCAATGAATTTGGCTTTCTCTGCTTATAGTTTTTCGAAATCTTCAGGCTGATCCCAATTATGTTCAGCTGGTAAATTTGCCTTGGTTTTATCTCTTTTATTCTTTTCTTGCCTAACTCCCTATAAATTCTCATTTTTTTTTCCTGTGGCCAATCTGCTTATTACATAAATGCCTGTAAGCTAATAGTCTACATGGGTTTTAATGGTACCACTTTTCCAGGCACCATGTTCTTTTAACCCTCATAATAACATCAGCAATCTCCTATAACTGATGAGAAAACTCTTAGATAAATTACATTATGTACACAGTCACCCAAATATTAAAGGAAAAAAATCATGTCTTGGACCCAGAGCTATTTGATTCCAGTCTGTTAAAAGCAAGATGTGACTAATTCAGTCTTTCATTCACTCATTTCTTTATTCATTCATTCACACTGAGTACCTGTTACATGCCAGCATTACTCAAGATATTCAAGGTATTTAAGGGCATATAAAGATGAATTAGAAAGCAGGCCTTTTCATCAAGGAGTTCACCAACTTTAATTAATTAAATTTTAAAAAATGTTAAGTCAGCCTTGTTCACATGATGAAATCACCTCCTCCTAGTGTTTAATATCCCTGAGTATATTTGTCTAAAACTGTGCTTTTAGCTTACCTTTGCAAATGAGAATTGTTACCTTTTAAAACTAATTCTGTAGGTGGATAGTTACTATAGGAATGATTTCATGTAAATTTTATCTTATCATACCCAGTTAAGCTAATAATTAGGTGGATTAGACAGATACTCAGAGACATTTCTCTAAAAAATAGACAAAAGAAATATGGGAAGTCAAGTAAGTAGTGGTTACAGTGTTTTCTTAATCCACCAATCAAATGGCCTGGAGTTGAAGTCCTGAATTGCTGTGTGGAAGCACGGGGGGGGTGCAGCACAAGAATCCAGGTGAGAGGACAGAAACAAAAATGAACATAAGATGAATAAACATTTAGTGTCCTTTGTATGGAAGAACTATATACAAAGTCTTTACATCAATAAGGTGTTGAAAAACTCAGAATACTCTGATCCAGCAAAGTCTTTCATCTGGATTTAGGCTCCCAAGCAAGTCAAAGCTTATCAAAGTCTTTTGTACCTTCCATATTACTCACAATAACTTGCATTCTGGGTCCTAAGAGTTGGGAAAGTCGATTGAAAAAAGAGTTAAGAAGGAGAAGAAAGTTTCTTCTATCTCTTCTGAATGCAGACTTTGCATTTTACTCCTTGTTTTCTAAGTTGTTCTTTATTCCTTTAAGTTTTTAAAATGGATTTCTCTAATCATATCCTAAAAGAACCCAATGTAAGATGTCCACGATTAATTAAGCACAATTATGAAATAGAGTATTTAGGTGTAGAGAGCTCTCTCACTTAATAACCTGACCTCAATTCACAGACAAAATGTAATGCATTTTTAGGTAGAGGGTTGGTTTAGCAAAATGCCTGCCTTCAAATTTCAAGTCTCCTAGTATATATGCACTAATATAAAAGGTATGAATCCCACTGTCCTGGCTGAAAATATCCTCCCATTTGATTCACTTTCAATATTTTAGTCCCCTGAATGAAGTTCCTTATATAATGAAAATTTAAAACAGGTTGCTTTTTGTATTTTAGCAAAAGACTTTTTCAGTTTAAACTTTTCATGAATTGAGCAGCCTTCACCTAGCAATCACAATCGGCCTTTTGGGGAAAGAGTTCCATTTGCCCACTGTTTTACAGCGATGCTACTACCTACCTCCTCTCTGACTTGTTTTCCTTGGAGACCATTGACCGTGGTTGAGAAGATCTACAGTGGAATAATCCGATGATTGTGGTGTGGCTGAGGCCTGCCATGTAGGAGTCATTATGCACATAGACGGTTCAGCTGCCCTTTTACATTTTCTGGAGGAACTAGGTTGGAAAAAAAATGAAGGAAGAAAGCATGAATTATGTTTTAGATTTGGTCTTTTTAAAATTGGCTTTGTGTGTGTTAGTGATGACACACAGGAAAAGGCTAGTCCAGGAAGAACTGTTGTTTCTGTGATTAAAAAGAAGCAGAAGCAAAATAGAAGAGCTATTGTTCAGGCTGGGTTTGAATTACAGTCCATCTTTAATTATCAGCTTTTCTTCCTAGTTATTTTAATGTTTTATTAATCCTGTTCCTCAAAATATCTTCTTCCCTTTACAACCACAGAAAGAATAAATTGTGACAATGTGTTTTCTTTTGTGCTTAGTAGATGGCGTTCTCACAGATGACACTATGGGTCAACATGACCTCAACTTTAGTTTTGTTATATGATATCTACAATGGTGTCCCATCAGTGCCTCCTACTCTTTTGTGTTTATACAATTTTCATAGAATTAATGTGGATCAGAGGGCCTTAACCCTTAGAAGCAGAAAATCAGATTACGAATTCTTAGAAATTATTTGCTTAGACTCTTCACTGAAATTATGAAATAATTAATCACTTTAGGGAGGGAAGGATATAGAAAGTGAAGGAATTAATTGTTAACTAATAGGGTTAATATGGATTCACTGATCATCACAACTTCAAATACTAAGCCTCTGAACTGCAATTAACTAAGACCCGAATATATCACAACCTTACTACAGAAATCTGTTAGATTGTATTAAGGCGAGCCTAAAGTATTGGAACATATCTACAAACAGACTGTGTAATCTTCTGCTTGGAGATATTTTAAACATGAATACTTTTAACTTCAGTGGTTCTTAGAGTGTGGTCTACAGATCAGAAATAACCTAACCTGGGAATCTATTAGACATGTAAATTCTCTGGCCCTATCCAAACTTACACAATCAGTCTCGGGATAGGATCCAGCAATCTCTGTGTTAACAAACTCTCCAAAGGATTCTGCTGTATCACTGATCAGCTCATTGATTTCCAAGCTGGCTTTACATAAGAATCACCTGGGGAGTTTTTAAACCTACCAAGGCCTTGGTTACACCCAAAAACACTTAAATGAAAATTTTGGGGGTTTGGATCAGACATTGGTATTTTTCTAAGCTCCTCAGATTACCCTAATGAACAACCAGGCCAGGGTACAGAGAGTATTTCTCAGCCCTGGTTTCATTTTATAATCACGTGGGGAACTTCAAGACATACTGAAAATCAGGGGTCCCATTATATACCAGTGAACCAGTTATAAACTTCCAGTTATAAAAGAAATTAAATTCTGGGGATGTAATGTGCAGCATGGTGGCTATAGTTAATAATACTGTACTGTCTATTTGAAAGTTGATAAGATAGTAGATCTTAATAGTTCTCATCACAAGGAGAAAAAATTGGGGAGAATAAAAAGAATTTCTGCAGACTGGATCTGGGAATGGCTATCATTTAGAAACTCCTCATATAACTTCTATGCAGTCGGGGCTGAGAACCACTGCTCTAGCTGAAACCATTTGAATTGATTAAGTGATCTCTCTAGGTCTGTTCTCTTGATGCAGTTTATTTTTTAAAGGCTGTGCTAAAGGGTATAATTTTATGTACAAACTTTTCCACTTACCCTGTTTTAATATAGCTCACTTTTTTGTGGCATTTTTACAGTTCCCTATTGGGGTGATCACATGATGTGAGCCTGTTGCTAACGAATGAGAAGTTGTTGCATTATTGATGAAAGGGAAAGAATTGGGTTGGACAAACACAAGGGAGAAAAGCCAGCCACAGGAGGAATTTTCAGGTCACATGATAATTGACATGATGCAGCAAAATCTTTCCTGCTGCAGAAACCATGTCCACATTTAGAGAAAAGGAGGATCTCTTCTGAGTCTGACTCCATGACACAAAAGCAGATAAGGTATAAATAAAATACAAGGAGTTCATGTCTTCCTTCCCTTTAGTTCATAGGTCGTTAGGTGTCAGGCAAAGCAGATACTTTGTCTCTCTCAAAAAACCAGTCAACACATAGGTCACCTTAAAAATAACATACAGTTTGGTTCTATCTCATTTGTCATGCAGATTTCAGTGAATGCTTTCACGAAGGAAGTTTTCAAAGTTTTTTTGGTGAATGGGATGAATCTTCTGAGTTTGATGTAAACCACTCATCTACGTCATCCTTGAGAGTCACTGCTTGTTAATTTCCTGTTTGGAATCTACCACCAAACCCTGTAACTGCTTCCTGAGAACTGCTCTAGGGATTACTATTTCTCCTCTATTCTCATTTGCCACTACTCCATGTCTCCATCACTCACACCATCATTACTCTCATCACCTCCTAACAAGCTGCTTTGCCCCAATGTTTCCTACAGCCGATGCCATCCTGCATACACAACAGCCAGAGAAGATCATACTAAAGAGCTGTCCCGTCATGTCACTACCCAGCAAGGGCTCCAAATTTCCTTCAGAATAAAGGGAAAAGTACCTTTGCATATTTCAAATCGTCTCTAAACAGATGCAACCCCTCTGTCCAATTTCTTCTGTGCTGGTTCCCCAAGGTAAACTCTCAGCTCCAATCAGCTGATTATTTCATTCTTTTCCATATATGAAAAATAATATTCACATTGCCATAACATAGCAGCTCATGCTGTCCGTTTCTCTGCCCACCTAATATCTCTGTCTATACAAGTTATGTCCATATGTCCGAGTTCAGATGAAATCTCAGATTCTGGATTGCAGTGTTGGTTACTCCTTAAGGTTCTCTGAGTGCTAAAGTTCTCTACTCCTGCACTCACTGGCCTCTTTCTCCTTTGCAGTCCTGGAATAACTAAAGTCCTTATTATGGAGGTCAGCACTTAATTGTTCTTTCTACAAATAAAGGTGCTCACTCAAGCTCAGTTCTACAGAGCTCTTCCTTCAATTTCAAATTTGTCCATACATCTCCTAAGTAGATTGTAACTTCCAAGATGGCAAGGACCTGCATTTTCATCTAGCGCTAACTTTATGGTAGTCATTTTGCTATGTGTTTTACATGGATTATTTAGATTATTTCACTTAATCATACAATTCTAGGATGTAAATATTATTATTATCTGAACTTAATAGAGAAGGAAAGTGAAACATAGAGGTTTAAAGAAAATGCACTGACCCAAAGTAAAGAGCTGTTATGTGGAGAAGCTGGAATTCAGATCCACCTCTTATTCCAAAGCCCACAGTCTTTTCCTGATATCCTCAAAAGCCTTCCAAATCATTCTTTAAAGCTTTATGACTGAGTTGAAATTATTCAGACTTAGAAAGGAAAACACCATTTTTAAAGGGAGGGGTGTTTCCATCTCAAATCTTTTTAGGCAAATGGAGTGACAGAAGTCAAAAAAGAAAAGAAAACATGAATTTTATTAAGTAGAACAATTAACTTTCTATTCAATAGAAATGGCTAATGTTGATGATCATGGCATATCGCCAGTGTGTAATGAGTCTGAGAAATCAAAATCTTAGATGCTGAATCAAGTCAAGACCCTGGACTGGCTAAATGATATATTAGGAAGGATACAAGAGAAGCTAAGATGAAGGGTGGGAGTTTTCCAAGGTTAATTACAGAACAAATATCTAGGAACAAGGCAGTGAGAACAAAGATGTATGATATGTGACATATGTTAAGGGCTGGGACCAACAATTTGGAGACCTTGTGCAAGTACAGTTCATTATTTAAGAACACATTAGCCTCTGAATTCTCTAAAGGTCAGGGTCAGCTTTACACTCAGACTTTATTTTCATTCTTTGTTCATTTACAATTGGTCTGTAAGCCTTTCATTGTATAGTCTATATGTACTCTACTGAATTTATTTGATAGATCTTCCAAATTTCCCAGGCTTGGCATTGTGCTAAGTAATATGGAAAGTGCATAAATATATGATAGAGATATAGAGGTAGATAAAGATAGATAATATATATATAATCTCAAAAGGATTACAAACTGTTTAGGAAATGATAGATACTGTTCATTGAACATCTATTATATTATAAATACTTGTGTATTTTCCTTTTGGGGGGCTTATAGACAGCAATAATTTATCTCTCACAGTTCTGGAGGCTGGGAAGTTCAAGATCAAGGCACTGGCAGATTTGGTATCTGGTAAGAGTCTGCTTTTCTGGTTCATAGACATCTAACTGTGTCCTCTCATGGTGGAAGGGGCAAAGGATCTCTCAATACACTTGTGTTTTCTATAACCTCATAGTAACTCTGCAAGGTAGGTATTAGTTAGTTCTGTATTACAGGTGAGGAAACTGAGGTGTTTCTTTACTTCTCAAAAATCACATTGCTGGGGCTTCCCTGGTGGCGCAGTGGTTGAGAATCTGCCTGCCAGTGCAGGGGACATGGGTTCGAGCCCTGGTCTGGGAAGATCCCACATGCCGCGGAGCAACTAGGCCCGTGAGCCACAACTACTGAGCCTGCACGTCTGGAGCCCGTGCTCTGCAACAAGAGAAGCCACGATAGTGGGAGGCCCACACGCCGCGATGAAGAGTGGCCCCCGCGTGCCGCAACTAGAGAAAGCCCTCCCACAGAAACAAAGACCCAACAGAGCCAAAAATAAAATAATAAATAAATTTAAATTATATTTAGAAAAGCATTTTAAAAAAATCACATTGCTGTTAAGTGTCAAATCTAGGATTTGAATTCAGGTGTCTCTCCCTGTTTTTCTTTTTATTGATGGATTGTCTTCCCATTGTAGTACTATGTACTTCAGAATAAATTAGATTATGCTATGGTAACAAACACCCCCCAAATCTCAGTAGCTTAACCCATCATAAGTTAACTTCTTGTTCACAGAAACTGCTCTTGGGGTTTGGGCAACTCTCCAGGGAACTGTCCTCAATGTGGGGGCTCAGCATAGTAGGCTACTTTGCTCTTGGAGTACTGCCACATGTACATGGGCTTCCACAGCCAAGGAAAAGGGAATGTGGAAAAGTGCACATCAGTTCTTATATGCTTTAGCTCAAAAGTGACACACTTCATTTGTGCTCACATTTCGTTGGCCAAAGAAAGTCACATAACCATACGTAACTTCTGAAAGGAAAGGAGAACCAGAAATCTTAGTAAGGATTAGTAATTTCTACAACCACAATAAATATTATATTTCAACTCACAGAGAGCTACTAATTCTTTACTTAGGACGAAACATTCTGCTAAGAACAAAGATGATGGAATTTGGTTCCTGATATGAAGTAACTGAGAGTTTGATAAAGAAAGTATATAGTTCCTATAAAAAGGAACTAGCATATTAACACAGCAGGACAAAGAATATTTGAACTCAGAGGCGAGAAAGGCAACTTGGATTTGGAAGATTATTGAAGATTTAAGGCATTTACATTGGTCCTTGGAGAATCAGAAGAATTTAATTCAGAAATACAAGGAAGAAAGTCCTAGTTGAAGAAAGAAAAATGCATGAAGGCGTAAGGACATTTTGCCCATGCCACAGACACTACTGGCAGGTAACTGAAGACATCTCCACTCTCCAGAGGCAAAGTAGGCACCTCGATGGCAATGGAAGGGGACAGGCAGCAAGCCTGGAAGAAGTCCCTGCCCTTTAACTACCTGCTCTGCCTGGTTCTTGCTTTCATACTGCTTCTATTAACATATTTTTTTATCATAGACACCACAAAGGGCATTTTCAATTTTTGTTTTTACTTTAAAAGGTGCCACTTTTGGAAAATATTCATGGAGAGTGAGAGGACTCCCCAGGCCTGGGGATACATGCCTGCCCTTCCCCCCAACATACTCATTTGCTTTTAGGCTTGGATGCTACTGAGGTGGACCTCTCATTAACTAACCCAGGAAGCTGAGGCATCACACAAGGGTAAAGGGGTTGAACTTCTAACGAACACTGAGACTCAGGGTTACAAACCATGTTGATGGGATAGAATAGCTTTTGCCCTGAAGCCAGAAGGGACAATGAAGACTCTACTAGAAAATTTATTATAAGAAATAGAGATTTTGGACCAAAAGTCTGGCCATATCACCAAGACATAGGTGAGGCTCTCTACAGGTATCTGCTCAACTGATACAGAACTTTCTGCAGCTCGGGCCTGAAGGTGGTTATAGAGCCTGGGAGAAAAGGTCAATTGGGTGCTTCGAAAGTGCAGAGCCCACACTTACTCAGCAACACTGATAAGTGTCCCATGAAATTTGTGAAACCATTTGAGGGAGGACACCTTCTGGAAAAGACCAGTGAGTCAGCCAGACGCCCCAACCATTCAGCTCAAGTGGTCATTCTTCCATCACAGACTTGCATAACATGGAAACCATTCTCCGCATCCATCCTCCGTGTCTCCTTCCCTCCTGGGCATATTCAGTTGAGACTACACAGTCTCTCATTACAGTCACCCTCTTACAAATGTCTCCTGTGAACTTGTCCAGAAACTCAGGCCTCTCTCTCCCTCACTACAGATAACAACTTGAATTTACCATTACCTTGGCAATGTTTTTAATACTATTTTTTAATACTATTACTACTTATGCATGCATATCTAAACAATAGATAGTATCATTCTTCATGTTCTAAAAGTTTATCTGAATGGTATAATACACTATATACCATTAGGCTTATCCATGTTTTGAGGCTTATCCATGTTGATCCATGTCTTAGAATATTTATTCAAACATGTTGAAATCTTTGTTCACTCACAGGCTCATTTTCAGTGGGTAGGATTTTGTGTGTGCGATTTTTGTTTTGTTTTCCTTTTCTCTCTCCATTTACCCTTGCTTAATTTATTCACTCAATGAATATTTGAGATCTTTTAATTGGCAGTATCCTAGGCACTTAAGGCTATTACAGTGAATGAAAGAGATTTAAAAAAACAAAACAAAAACATCCTGGTCACATGCAGTTTATTTTCTGGTGGTTGGGAGACCCATTATATGTGAATACATGTGACGTGTTAATTTGTCAAACGATTGTGCTATGGAGAAAAATAAGCCAAGAAAGGGAGGAGGGCGTGTCTATGGCAGGGTTTACAATTTCAAATAGAATCAGAAAAGGGTTCATTGAAAGGTAACATTTGAAAAAAAATGCTAAAGGAGGAGAGAGGGTAAGACCTGTGGCTTCTTTAGGAGAATATTACAGTCAGAGGGAAAAGTAAATGTCACTCCTGAGACAGTAACATGCATGTTTGTGTTCAAGGAACATCAAAGAGAGTAGGGAGGCTGGGGTGGAGTGAGCAAGGGGCAAGGTTGGCCTAAAGAGGTCAGAGAGGCAGCAGATTGTGTAGGGTGTTATAGTTTGGACTTTACTCTGGAGCAATGGGAAACTTTTCAATGAGCCATGGTGTGATAGGACATGACTGGTATACATCAAGGGCTCCCTCAGGCTACCATATTAAGATTAGACAATAGGAGGGCAGCAGTACAGCGAGGGGGACCATGAAGGAATTGCAGTAACCCACGTGAGAGATGATGGTAGTGTGAACCAGGGTGACGATTACAGAGATCATGAGAGGTGCTTAGATTTTAGATATGTTTTGAAGGTGGAGCTGTCAGGATTTGCTAGCAGGTTGAATGTAGGATAAAAGAAAAAGAAGAGCTGAAGATTACACTAAAGCTCTCAGTCTCATCGATGGAAAGGGTAGAGTTTCCATTAACTGAGATGGGGAAGACTATGAAAGGAGCAAAGTTTTGGGGGTGAAATTAAGAATTGTGTTTTGAAATATCCAAGCAGAGATATCAAATAGGCCATTAGATGTGTGACTCTGAAGTTCAGGGGAAAGGTCTAAGCTGGAAATGTAAACTTAAGAGTCATCAGCATATGGATGGTATTCAGAAACATGAGCCGGGACTGTGTCACCAAAGAGTGACTATCGCTGGAGAAGAGGTTGGAAGACTGGACCCTGGGGCAGTCCAGTGCTTGAAAGTCCACCCAGCTCCTGCAAGTCCGGTTTCACAGTGGCAGACAGAGTTTTCTGCCCCATAGTAAGGGGTTGGTTTAAATCTTAATCACACCACTATGTCTTTGTCCTTGTACAACCCTAGATTAAAAAATATAAGTCATAGTCCCAGACAACGAGAGTGAGTAATATTTTCAATCCCATCCCTGCTCCTGACTTAAGGGAGCCTGACCAGTCTTCTAAACCCTCAGACCATGTCACACAAGCACTCAGACATTCAGCCCCACTGCCTACTCATGGCTTTAGCACCACTAATCACATCTTGCATTTATATTCATGGGAATATTTTTTATGTTGTTTGTAAGTCTGAGTGTGTAATTATTTTTCATTTAATATTTTATCTATGTATGTTCTTGAATCAGAAGAGGTATGTCAGAGAGTAAACTTACTACTCCATGTTGACTCCTTGGCTTCTACCTCATCCTTTTGTGAACATTCAGTATAGTTGGCTTCCCCTTTCTTGCTGATACTTCCCTGACATTAGCTTCTATTACATTCAGTCTCCTGATTTTCTCCTGCCTCTTTGACTCTTTATTTGGTCCTTCACAAGTTCATCTTCTTCTCCTAAAACTGAAAATATAACCCTGAGAAAACCAAAATTCAAAAAGAGTCATGTACCAAAATGTTCATTGCAGCTCTATTTACAATAGCCCAGAGATGGAAACAACCTAAGTGCCCATCATCGGATGAATGGATAAAGAAGATGTGGCACATATATAAAATGGAATATTACTCAGCCATAAAAAGAAACGAAATCGAGCTATTTGTAATGAGGTGGATAGACCTAGAGTCTGTCATACAGAGTGAAGTAAGTCAGAAAGAAAAAGACAAATACCGTATGCTAACACATATATATGGAATTTAAGAAGAAAAAAAATGTCATGAAGAACCTAGGTTTAAGACAGGAATAAAGACACAGACCTACTGGAGAACGGACTTGAGGATATGGGGAGGGGGAAGGGTGAGCTGTGACAGGGCGAGAGAGAGTCATGGACATATACACACTAACAAACATAAGGTAGATAGCTAGTGGGAAGCAGCCGCATGGCACAGGGATATCAGCTCGGTGCTTTGTGACCGCCTGGAGGGGAGGGATAGGGAGGGTGGGAGGGAGGGAGATGCAAGAGTGAAGAGATATGGGAACATATGTATATGTATAACTGATTCACTTTGTTATGGGGCAGAAACTAACACACCATTGTAAAGCAATTATACCCCAATAAAGATGTTAAAAAAACAAAACAAAACTGTAAATATAGGAATCTCTTGGGTGCTTAGTCCCAAGTCCCTGTCTTTGCAATCTGCACTCTCTCCCTAGTCAATCTCATCAGCATTTTCAGGTTAACATACCAATTATACGCGGATAACTTCTATCTTTATATCTCCCTGCCTGATCTCTCTTCTAAAATCTAGGCTTATATATTTAACTGCTTATGTATTTGGTTCTTAGAAGCATCCCAAACTTAAATTGTTCAAAATTAAATTTTTGATTTCTTCCTATAATGTGGTTCTCCTCCATTGCTGCCAATTTAAGCATCAACCCAGTGGTTTATGCCAGGAGCAAGCACTGCGTCTTTAACACTTCCTTTGCCTTCATTCCCACAGTCAGACATCAACAAATCTTGTCAATTCAATCTTCAAAATACGAATTATAAACATTTAAGTAAGAATGGATCTTAGTGACATCTTTCCGTATTCACTGTCTGTGTAATAAAAAACTAAAGGTCAGAAGATAAATATCTCATTAATATTCCCACAACTAATAGTGAAAGATTTAGGACTAGCTCCTGTATCTCCTAATTTAGTACGGTGTGCTTTCACAGAGCCATGTTGGCAGGAAGTCATGTCTGGGCTCTGAGGCTACTTCTTTACAAATAATGTTTTTTGATATCCATTATTTTCTAAAAAGTAAGACAAAACTGGTTGTGTAGAAATTTTCAGCTCTGTAGTAGTAGTGTAAATTTAACTTTTGTTTTAGCATAAACATGGTTTTATTTATGAAACACTGATCTTAAAACAAACAAACAGGGCTTCCCTGGTGGCGCAGTGGTTGAGAGTCCACCTGCCGATTTAGGGGACATGGGTTTGTGCCCCGGTCCGGGAAGATCCCACATGCCGCGGAGCGGCTGGGCCCGTGAGCCATGGCTGCTGAGCCTGCACGTCCAGAGCCTGTGCTCCACAACAGGAGAGACCGCAACAGTGAGAGGCCCGCGTACAGCAAAAACAAACAAACAAATTAACAAATAACCTGGCTTAAATACAGCTCAGTTTGCAAATAATGTAATTATTTGTGGTTAAAGATATTTAGATATTTGTGCAAGGTCTAAGATTTTAGAAGAAAACTTCTGGAAGAGCAATGGCCTTTTGCCATCTCCGTCTCAACCCTCCCGAGATCTATTCCTGCTTTCAGAACTATTCTGCTATAAGCTTCAAAGTCTTGAGATTATCATCCTTTATTTGATAGGGAAGATAATTCTGTTGATGTTTTTGCAACCTAGTTGTCTCCAAACCCGATCCACTTAAAATAAAATATGGTAAAATAAATTGTGCTTTTCAGTCTCTGAAGAATCTGATAATAGACTGAACAAAATGTAATTGAGGCAATTTGAGAAAAGATTAAGGCAGTTGATGACGAAATTATTCTCTTACAGAATAGAGTTGTGTTTATGAGTGAAATCTCGAATTTTCCTCTCTTTACCTGAGTTGAATCCTATTATTACTTTAGTTCAAGTAGATCCTTGCAATTAAACTGCCATTGATAGAAAACTACCTGAGTGAAATCTTTTATTATCTTTAAATGCTAAGCATGAAATTTTAGATAAATAATACTTATCATAGGAATGGGACTAAAAACTTTTTGTAATAAGAACAGCAAAATCAAGTCTATTTATTTCATCCAAGATGAAATTGTCCGAGAATATTTGCTTAACTGACATCTAACTTCTGTACTTTAGCAAAAGAAGAATCATTGAAACAAATACTGTTTATATTGCCAAATGTCTAATTTTGGCTGCATGTTTTAAAGTCATACGGTATGAGTAGTCAGGGTTAAGGGCATAGATTTTAGGTTCAGGAAGATCTGATTTAAAATCCTGCCTCAATCACTTCCTCACAACATTGAGCCAATTACTTAAAATACAGATGCAAATGCCTAGCACTTAACAATAACTGAGGTCATCACGTGCTCTCAGATTTCCACATCAGTGTACCTGATGCCTCCTTTCTGTCGACTGAAAAAAAGTTGCACAACCTAAAAGTTAAGAATTATGTTTTATTCAGTGGACTTTCTGAGGACTTAAGTCTGGGACACAGCCTCTCAGATAGCTCTGAGGGACTGCTTTGAAAAGATAAGGGAAGAGCCAGGATATACAGGAGTTTTTACAACAAAAACCAGGGAGTCAGAACATCAAAACACTACTTACTATTAATTAAAGATAAACCAGACATCTCAAGTTAATGAATTTAGCACTTTTCTATGTATGGGAAGATGCAAGAGTCTGGGCTTATTGAAATTATTCCTTTGATATGCACCTTAACTATTCTAGGGCCAGTATCCTGTTTTTCTCCATCCTGAATCCTCCCAGGGTACACAGCTGGTGGTGGCTACAGTGGCTACTGGCTTGATGGCTGCAGTATCCTTTGGTTACTGATATGGCAAATGACATTTTTTGTCCATATTTCTCAGTCTTCTCTACCCCTTCATTGTCTAGCTAACTGCTTATCTGTTAAGATCCAGTTACTGTGTTATCTCTTCCAGGAGTTCTTTCTGACCCACTAAATTTTAGGTTTGGACCTGGCCTATCTCAGTCTTAAGCCTTCTTAAACTCTCAGTTCTCCGGTTCATCGTCTTGTCTATGAACTCCTTCAAAGCAAGGACCTTGACATTTACTTTTGCATTTTCAGTACCTAGCATGAGGAGTGGCCCACAGTTGGTGTGTAATGTATTTTGGTACATTTAAAAAAAAAAAAAAGAAAGAAGAAAGGTTGGAAATGGAGTGGAGCCATGAAAGTTAATGAAAATTAATTAAAGTTGGAAAGCTCTTGATTTCTAGTGGGTGCTGATAAATGCCAATAGATCCATAGTTACCTACCCTCAGCAAGTATTAGGAGAACAAGGCAAAGATGAAATGATAGAAGTTGCAGGTTACTCCTTTCTGTTCATATTCTGGTCCCTTGCCTGGCAAAGCCCAGAGTTATCTATCCCAGCTGTCCCCAACCATTTTGGCACCAGGGACCAATTTTATGGAAGACAATTTTTCTACATACTGGGGTCGGGGGAGGGATGGTTTTGAGATGATTCAAGCGCCTTACATTTATTGTGCACTTTATTTCTATTATTATTACATTGTAATATATAATGAGATAATTATACAACTCGCCATAATTTTGACAAGATGCAGAGCTCAGGCAGTAATGCGAGCGATGGGGAGCGGCTGTAAATACAGATGAAGCTTCACTCACTCGCCCACCACTCACCTCCTGCTGTGCAGCCCAGTTCCTAACAGGCCATGGACCAGTACCAGTCCGTGGCCTGGGGGTTGGGGACCCCTGATCTATCCAACTTCTCCTTTGGGATTAATTCTCAGGCCTATCTCGTGGTCAGTTTCTCTTCTTTCTCCAGGCATGTCTTAGAGTGACACAAAAAGGTAACAGGTTGCAAAACATCTGACACTTCAACTCTTCTTTCTCCTCTTTTTCATCGTAAGCCACTGGAAAATGTTAACTCTCTGCGGGTAGCAGAACTGAATAACCAGATATCTGACTCCAACATCAGATCGAATCCTAATCATTACAGAAAGGAGCAGAGAGTTTATGAGACAAGTTTAATTGGGTAAATAAAGAGTCTGTGAAGAAAAAGCAAGTATTACCCATCAACTGTTCTGTCTCAGACAACAAAAATGTTTATAGCTACTCCTGGGCTGCAGAACCCACCACAGCCCTGTGAAACGTTACATGGTAATAAGGAGACACTTTGGTGGAACTGCTATCTCTATTAAAAACCGCCTGAGGTAAAGTTACTTACCAAGGTTTTCCTACACTTTAGCCCTTGGGAAATCAGTTTTTAAAAGTTAACTAAGATAAAGTAGATTGAAGGAAATCACTGTTTCAAAATGTAAATGCCTGACATTTAGCATCTGCATTTTTTTAATGAGTGAGAATTATGTTTCACAATGTTCTGTGAATGTTGTTATGCAAATTAGCGCAGACTTAGGAACTGAAAGAAATAAGGCGTAGCCTACCAATTAAAACAAACTGTCAGAATTAAGCTATGAAGCCCACTGCCCCCAGACTGGTCGTTATTAGAAACAAAGAGGTGAACATGTTTTCCAAGACAATGTATCTTTAACTTGACTATAACACATTTATTAAGTAAGATTAAACCTAATTTTAGAATAAAATCAAAGTGCTGATATCTCATTATTAGGAGAATCAAGCAATAAATAATATCAGGACCATAAAGTACGCCTGATCTTCAGATATATTCACTGACTTTTTGTTTTTAATTAATTAATTAATTAATATATTTTTGGCTGCATTTGGTCTTCGTTGCTGCACAGGGGTTTGTCTAGTTGTGGTGAGCAGGGGCTACTCTTCGTGGTGGCACGCGGGCTTCTCATTGCAGTGGCTTCTCTTGTTGCGGAGCATGGGCTCTAGGTGCACGGGCTTCAGTAGTTGTGGTGCATGGGCTTAGTTGCTCCGTGGCATGTGGAATCTTCCCAGACCAGGGCTCGAACCAGTGTCCCCTGCGTTGTCAGGTGGATTCTTAACCACTGTGCCACCAGGGAAGTCCCCTCACTGACTTTTAGAGGCTGAAATTTTATGTCCAATTTTACTTTTAAAGTTATCAATTGGAAATGGAACCATATACTTCAATAAAATTATACTTTCCTCCCTGTCTTCTAGTTCCCATTTCCCAATTAATGAAGCTATTATCTACTTGTCCTGTGGCTTTATTTGAAAACATAGTGAGGAGCAGTGTTTTCTATGTCATAGAGCTATGTAAAGGATCTTTTCACTAGTCCTAGGATTGTAACCAACCAGGACACTATGGCGCTTCCCCAGGACAAACCCCTTACCCCATGTCCTCTGCTTTAGTTCCTCTCTGAAGTACCTAGATAACAGCATCTGTTGCACATTTTCTGAGTTGTTTTACAGATGCTAAAACCCCCACTAAACAGAAGAAGTTAACTACTTGATGATGATGAGCACATAGCTCCCAGACCTACTGGAGCCTGAGGATTGATAATGTGACACCATCCTGTTACCTTACCATCAACCAATCAGAGAATTGTGTACAAGCTGATCATATACCCTGCAACTCCCCTCCCTCACAGGGCCTTTAAAAATGCTTTCCTGAAACCCATCAGGGAGTTTGGATGTTTTGAGCACTAGTTCCCCTGACTTCCTTGCTTGGCTCCCTGCAATAGATAGTGCACTTACCTGCACCACAACCTGGTGTCAGTAGATTGGCTTTACTAAGCACGGGCGAGTGGACCCAAGTTTGGCTTGGTAACAAGATATTCTGAAAGATGCCAACTACAAAGGCTGTTTGCCAAAGCTGAGTGATCCTTTGATCAAATTAGGCATATCTGATTCAAGCTAAGAGTGCAGGAGGGCTTTAAGGGCAATTTTCTTCTGAGATTTCAAGTCTTGGTGCATATATTGATACCTAAAGGCAGGGAAGAGAATACAGTAAAGCAGTTGTCTTTCTTCCTTACTTGCTCACTCTTGTGGAGTAAGTCAGAGAGAATGGGCATGCTCAGTCTGGACGAGAGCTGGTTCTGGGAACATGATGCTGTTTTCAACTATTTGTAGGACCATTCAGTGGAAGAGAGAGTAGGCCTACTGAACTGAGAGATAAAATAAGGATGAGGTAGAAGTTACAGGGAGACAGAGTTCTGCTCATTATAAAGAAGGCTCTCCTACCAGCCTAGGATGTAAGTCTACCTTGGGAATACTGGCCTCATCATTACTGGAGATGATTAAGTATAGTCCAAACAGCAATTTACTAGATATTTAGAAAAGGAAATTCAAATCTCATGGGAGTGGGGTGGGTTAGTCTTTTGCTGATCCTTGAGATTTTTTTCCCTAACCATGATAGTCTCTTTTTCTTTGAATAGTAAAGTGCTATGCAGAGAACTTTTGCTTCTGACCATGATGGATTAACTAGTATGGGACTAGCTCTTCTGATACAAACAATTAAGAGTAGACAAAATATATGAAACAATTGTATTTAGACTTTGGACAAAAAAATAGATATATTGTAAGACTGTGGCCTCTGAAAGAAGGGAAAAAAATGAGAGGAGCCCTATGATTTCCCAGCGTTTCTTCTTGACGGCAATTTCTGGGCTATGGTACAGGGAAGGGGAGTCCATTGCAAAACACAGTGGACTCCTTGAATGGAAGAAACACAGATTAGAACTTGAGGAGGATTAGGTAATTAGACTGTGTGGTTGAGTGGAAAGAAGGGAACTACTCAGAGAAAGATCCCCAGAAATCTGTGTAAGGGTTCCCTTCAATCTTTGGTTTAAAGTTGCACTGTGTAGGATGAGATGCTACAAGGCAGAACAAAGAACTCCTGGAGAAAGAAAAAGTATTAGGTAATATTAGTATTAGGTAAAATATTAGGTAATGATAAACTGATCATCTTAGTCCATTTGTGTTGCTATAACAAAATACTAGCAACTGAGTAGCTTATAAACAACGATAGTTTATTTCTTACAATTCTAAAGGCCGAAAGTCCAGGATCAGAAAACCAACATGGTCTGGTGAGGCCAGCTTCCATATCACAGAAGTGTCCTTGTAGCTTTAATTGGAAGAAGGGACTAGGAACCTCCCTCAGGCCTCTTTCATAAAAGCATAAATCTCATTCATGAAGGCTGCTCCATCATGACCTAATCCCCTCCCAAAGGTCCCACCTCTCAATACCATTGCATTGGGCACTAGGTTTTCACCATATGAATTGGGGCGTGGGATTTGACATAAACTTTCAGATCATAGCATCCCACCTTTGACCACCCCCCAAATTCATGTCCTTCTTGCATGCAAATGTAAAAATTAATAAACAGAAACCTCAAACAAAACAGAATCTGGAGGCCAGAAGGGAAAGCTCTCATGCCCTATGATGATAGCTGAGTCCATCAGGAAGAAGAAAGACTTCCTCTTCTCACCTGGCAAGAGCTCAGCCAATGAGAGACAACTAGAGCTGAAAAATACAATATTTGAAATGAAAATATTCCTAAATATGCTGAAAAACAAATTATATACTGCAAGAGAAAAGATGAGAGACCTTGATATGACAATAGAAACTAATCTGAGCAAATAAAAAAAAGAGATACTGAAGAAGAAACAAACAAAAACAAGCTGAACTTCACTTCTCTGTAGGATAATATAAACAGTCTAATGAAAATAAAATTGGATCCCATGAAGGATTAAAGGGTCAGAAAATATGAAAAATATCAACATATGGATCCAAGAAGCTCACTGAGCAACAAGAAAATAAACATAAGAAAAAGCCCAAGGCATATCATAATCAAATTTATTAAAACAATGATGAAGAGAAAAATCTCAAAAGTAACAGAGAAAAAGAGACAGATTACAGAGGGAAAAAGAAAAAGAATTACAACCTATTTCTCACCAGAAACAATGCAAACTAGGAAATGATGGAATATTTTTAAAGTGCTAAAAAGAAAAAAATAATCATTACAATTAAATACGATATCCAAAAATATATTCTTCAAATATAAAAACTTTTTAAATTTTGAGAAAAAAACAGATAAATGAATTCTAAATAACTCATGGGTCAAAGGCAAAATCACAAGAAAGATTAGAAGATATTCTGAAATGCAAGATAATAAAAACAATACAAACTTTGTGAAATGCATCTAACAGTTCGTAGAGGTAAATCGATAGCTTTAATCCTGTGTTAGTAAAGAAAAGGCTAAATAATCCAAGCTTCCATTTTAACCTAGAAAAAGAAAATCAAAAGAAACATAAGGTAAGGAGAATGAAGGAAACAATAAAAATAAGAACAGTGGAAAAAAATAGAAAAAACAATATAATAGAGTAAGTCATCAAAAGCAAAAGTTCTTACAATTCTTCCCCTCTCTCTCAATATTTAGGAATAAACTTAATAAGAAATGGGCAAAACATATACGTTGAAAACTTGAAAGCACTTCTGATAAAGGCAAAGACCTAAAGAAATGGAAGGAGATACCTGTTCTTGCACGGGATGATTCAACATCATAAAGATTTTCTTCAATTTTGTGTATAAATTCAGTGCAAGCCCTATACAAATAACAAGATTTTTTCCCCTGAATCAGATAAGTTGTTTTGAAGACCATATGAAAAAAACATGGAAGAGTAGCTTGGAAATCCCTGGAAAAGAAGAGGAATAAGGGAGAACTAGCCCTACCAGATATTAAAATATACAATCAAGCCTTGATTTTAAAAGTGTGGTACTGACACACAAATAAATATACTTAATGAAACCTAGTAGAAAGCCTAGGAATAAACCCAAGTGTATATTAAAAAATTTCATATAAGTAATATTGCAAAAAACTGGGGAAAACATGGACATTTTATAAATTGGGGACAGCTGGATAGCTATTTGGAAAAAAGATAAAATTGAATTTATATTTCACACAATGCACCAGAAAAAATTCCAAATGAGTCTGAAATGTAAGAGCAAATAATGAGACCATATGACTATTAGCAGAAAATATGGGTAAGTTTTCTATAATCTGAGGGTGGGGAAAGCCTTTTTAGCTAGGTTCAAAATCCAGTTACCATAAAAGAAAAGACTGGTAAATTTTACTAAATAGAAACAGATTTCATAACAAAGAAACCATAAGTAAAATCTAAACAAGATGACACTGTGTAAAAATAGATGAAATGTCTTGATAAAAGGCTGATTTTTTTAATACAGAATTCTGTACTATCAAAGGGGAAAAATATCAAAATCTGTTAGAAGAAATGGGCAAAACCATGAATATACAATTCCATAAAAAGATTTACATCTAGTATATAAAAATGAGAAAAAAAACTCCACTCATAATAAGAGAAATGTCAATTAAATCTACTGTGTGATATGACTTCTTAACTGTCAAAAATTTAAAAACCTAACAATCCACTCTGTGGTGAGGCAATGGAGAAACCTACACTCACAAATTGCTGGTGGGAGTGCAAACTGGTCCAATCCTATTGGAAGGGAATTTTTCACTGTCTCACAAAACTATGTGTTCATTTACCCTATGACCCTTTGATAGAGCAAACCCCCTTCTAGGAATTTGCCTGAAGATGTAGTCCCACAAATACAAACCAAAGTTATAAATGCATCATTATATATAATAGCAATTTATAGAAAATAACCAAAATAGCCATTCTGTCATAGGACACTGAATAAATTATAGTATAATCATAAAATGAAGTACTGTGAAACCATCTAGAGAGAGACACCCACGGTGAGAGAGAGAGGCAGAGAGAGAGAGAAGTTGATATGGAGTTATTTTAAAGATTCGTGGACAAAAACAAAGTACAGGGTAATATGTTTCTTTTATTGTAAGAAAGAGACAATACGAATATGTATGTGTATGCTTATTTTAGCTAAAAGGAGCACAGAAAGGATAAACCATAAATTAATGAAAATGAGTGGGGGCATAGGTGAAGGGAGAAATCAGATATGGAGAAAACTATAGATGGAGCTAGAGATTGATGTTTACCAAGGATCAAGCCAGTCCTTGTTTGTTGTGTGTTTGTTTGTTTGTAACACTTTTTGTTTTATTTGCTATTTTCTGACTATGATTCTCAAATTGCTACTTAACTAGGTTCCTGATTCCTGACCTAACTGCCCACACAGAAAAGGATACGTTTTTTGTTGTTGTTGTTTGGACTTTAAAAATAAGGTTGTGACTTTTTTTTCCCCCAGGTGAATTACGCTTCAAGATTATCAAATCAATTTTCCCCTTTACCTTCAGCTCTGTTTCCTGCAAATTTATGTGTGTTGAGAAACACAGAGACTTTCTCCTGTCGTGAAGGAAAGAAACCTACAATAGCTTTTATTGAAACCTAGTTAAGTTGGGGTGCGGGGGAGAGCATCTGTAATTTTTTTTATTGGGTAGTGATAAGATGCTAACACTAAATGGTTGAACTAGGTAGGAGACAACAAACCTAATTTCTTTTCCTATGAATATTCCGTGTGTGTTTCCACATGGGCAAAATGCATTCGAAGAATGATCAGCAAATTCAGATATTTCTACATAAACTCAAAGAAGTTTTGCTGTTTAAATCATGCAAGCATGTTGACTGTGGCAAATTGCTGGTGTGGTAGGAAGTATTCTATGGGAAAGGAAAAATCGCTGGCAGGGATAGGGCCTGAATGGAGGACTCTTGACAAATTGTCGTCAGCCAGAAATGGGCTACCAGCAGCTCACCTGGTGAGCAGGTCCTTAGTGGGAGCATATTTCTCTACCAAGGACCATCCTACGCAGGGAAGAACGGTGGCTCCTCAAGCCCTTGCATAAACCCAAAGCCTACAAAGCCTTACACGACCCAGCTCTGCTCCTGTCTCTGATGCCATCTTGCGCCACCATGTAACTGCATTCTCCTACACATCACACTCATCACTACTGGAGGCCTGGGCAATGGCTGTTTCCTCTGCCTGAAATGTTCTTCTCACGTATCTTGATATGGCTAGTGGCCTCTTCCAATTTGAGTCACAGCTTCAAAAGCTTCACCTTAGAAGCCATCCCATCCCAACTCCAGTCATCACATTAATCCATTTTTTTTCCAGATTTCTTATAAACCTATTGAAATTTGAAATTAAATGTATCTCTATATCTATTTACTTACCTGTTTTGTGTCTAACCTTATTAGAAGTAAACTCCATGAGAGTGAAAACCAGACCTGTCTTTATTCACTGTTGGCTGAAATGCCAGCTTCTAGAACAGCAGACAGTTGTCTCGGCTCACAGCACATGGTGGTCGTTCAGTAAATTCTTGTTGAGTGGGTGACTGAATGCATCACGAAGAGCTGTGGTAGGCAGAATAAAGACTCCCATAAAATGTGCATGTCCTCATCCCTGGGACCTGTGAATCTGTTATTTCACATGACGAAACGGACATTGCAGACGTGACTGAACTAAAGACTTTGAGGGAGATGACCCTGGATTATCCAGGTGAGCCCAAAGTAACCAGAAGGGTTCTTATAAGAGAGAAACAGAAGAGTCAGACTCAGAGACAAATTGGAAGACACCATACTGCAGGCTTTGAAAAGGGAGGGATTCGCCATGCACCAAGGAATGCAGGTGACTTCCAGAGCTGGAGAAGGCAAGGGATGGATTCTTTCCTAGAGCCTCCAGAAGGAAGGCAGATACTGCTAACACTTTCATTTTAGCCCAGTGACACCTGCAGTAGGCTTCTGACCTCCAAAACTACATGATAATAACTTTATGCTGTTTTAATCCACTAAATTTATGGATTTGTTACAGCAGCAATGGGAAACTAATACAAGGACTAAGTTGGCTCTTCCAGATATACTAGTACCACATCCACATTAGTATGTGTATTACTCAGAGTTCTCCAGAAAGACAGAACTAATAGGGTGTGTGTATGTGTGTGTGTGTGTGTGTGTGTGCGAGTGTATATGTGTATTTGTGTGTGAGTGTGTATATGTTGAGAGAGAGATTTATTGTAAGGAGTTGGCTCACGTGACTGTGGAGCCTGGCAAGTCCAAACTCTGCAGGGCACACCGGCAAGGTGGAAACCTAGGGAGGAGTTGATGCTGGAGCTTGGGTCCAAAAACAGTCTGTAGGTACAAGTCCTCCTTCCTAGGAGAACCTCCGTCATTTTCCCTGAAGACCTTCAACTGACTGGATGAAGATCACCCACATTATGGACGGTAATCTGCTGGACTCAAAGTCTACCAATTTAAATCTTCATCTCATCTAAATAAATACCTTCAGGCAACATCCAGACCAGTATTTGAACCAATATCTGGGGATCGTGGCCCAGCCAATTTGACACATCAAATTCATTATCACAGCATGTCAGCTAGAGGGGCTACATAGTTATAGTCATCTTAGTCACTGTGTTGTGCTGCTCTGATGTAAATGTCCATTCTTCGGGTTCTCAGGGACAAATGTACTCACAGGACCAAAGCCAACAGTACAACTTATTTAGGCAAGACTTTTCCTGTGCTGCACCCTCTGTTGGGCTTGTGAGATCTGGGTTAGAGTACACATTTTCTATGACTCAGTATCCCATACAAGGAATCCAGGCTTACAGGCTTCTTCCCAAATGGGGAATATGAGGAAACACCAGGAATCTTCAATTTTCCACCCACATGTTAAGTAGATTTGTATGGTGAGATGTGTGTGAGTGTGTGTACACTAAGAATTTGTTCCCTTTTCTTATAAGAAAATTATCTTCCTTTGCTTCGGAGGAGCAAGACCTCCAAGGTATTATTCTGGTGTGGGTTTGAGGCAACTTGTGGCTACCACATGGACCCCAACAGAACATCAGTAGATGGGGCCTGGAGCACATCTGAAAACTAGTTCCACCTAAAGTTGATGCTATCCCCGGACTTCTACATAATAAGTTCTCTCTTTTGCTTAAGCCAGTTTGAATTGAGTGTTTTTTTAAAATCATTTTCAAGTAAAAGGGTACTAAATATATTAAAATTAATTCCTGGAACACAGGGCTAAAATAAAAATTCTTCTTGCTTCATTTTGCAAAACAGTTCAGTTTTCTTACCCTTATTCTTTTTCCTTCAGGACTGGGACTTCTCTTATCCCATCAGAAATGATCAGTAAGACCTTTCGTTAAACAAAGGCAACATTTAAGATCTTAAAATTATAGTCTCACCTTAAACGTCAAATTCTTAGGCATGGCTTGCATTCCCATCAGTTTTTGTAAGTGAAAGAAAATTTATTCTTCTACTAACATGAATGATTATAGCTCATGACAAAAGGCAGAAGTGTTGTCACTTTTTTCATTTTAAATAGAAAACTTCCTTTATATGAGAACCTTATATATAGTAACCGATAAAATTATATTCTGTAATAATTTCTTAACAATGATATTTTAATCTTTATTCCAATAACAATAATAATCTGTTGTGTATAGAGCTCCTGGAAGGTACCAAGTGCTGCTCTAACACTTGGCATCCTTCATTCATTTAATCTTCACAAGAACCTTATAAGGTAAGTCTTACTGTTTCCATTTTACTTATGAGAAGATTGAGAATCATAAAGAATAAGTATTGGAATAAACCTAGTGTTACTGTAGTCTTTTGTGTTCTTTGAGGCAGTGAGATGGCTTGTACTGCTTTATCCTGCGAAGTCTTTCTGGGATCTCTGTAACAATCTAGCTGTCCTTTAGTCCATGGCAGCTCGCAGAGTGCAAATCCTTTACCAGTCTTCAGCTTTAGGTTATTGTAAATGTTAAACTTGACTGCACGCTACTCAGCCCACACTCAACAGTCAGCCTTTTTCTGAGAAAGGATTAAATCAAAAATTTCTGACCTGATTACACCATCTTCCACCCCATGAGATGTAAACCTCCCAGGTACAGCCGAGATGAACTATTCAGTCAAGTAAAGGGGAACTGACAGCTGTCCTTTTCTCAGCTTCCCAGAACCACATTCCATCCCATGAGGATGCCATATTCTGGGGCTGTCCTGGTAGGAGTATAAATTTTTACTACCCCCAGGAACTTCCATGAAAGCTCGTTAAACAAGACAAGAATTATCATTTTCATTCAATATATCCTGCCTTTGGAAATGCTTTATGATTGACTTGAGCATTTCCCCTAGCAACCCATTCTCACTTTTAGGGATATGGAGATAAAATACTTGACATTTACTTCATAGATTCAGAATAATATTCGGGCAAATTCTGAGACCTGCCTCAAACTAGTTAGAAGAAACAGGGAACATGGAACGGACATATTTCTCCCCCAGTGACTGGTCTGGATGCAGGCTTTGTCCTGACATATTGGCAGAACTGTACTGTGGGACTGCACTCTGTATTCCCCTAAACAGAGACACCAAATGGATATAGTCTGGAGAAGAATAGAAAAAGCTGGTTAACATATGGCAAGAGCACATATAATTCCCTACAAATAATAAACCTCAGTTCTCTTAGAACCTAACCAAGGTTGAACTGACTTTGCTACATTTTTTGCTGCTCTGGTAGACCCTTGACCCCTGTATGATATCTGCTCCTTCAAATCACAACACTGTTCCTGGATAAAAAAGGGGAAAAAAAGCATTTCTTAGGTCATTTTATATACATCTAGTTTAACACAATTCTAAGATTTCTCATTCTCTCCAATTATAAAAATGTTTGCAATTAAATTTAAAACAAACAAACTTTGAGACTGATTTAGCAAAACAAAGGAGAGATAGCTGGACAGTATTGAGTAGATTAGATGCCAAGCTACATTAAGGTATAGGCATACCCGACTTAACATTCCTACTTAAATATTTTATAATCTTGGCCAACACAATATGTTCAAAATCCAACTCATGACCACGTGGTCAGACTATCCCTTTTCATTTTGTCTCTATAACTTCACTACCATCCATCTGGTTGTATGCCTAGAAAATTGGAAGTCTCTTATCATCTTCTTTCCCATCCGCAGTATTCAAGCCACCATCAAGTCCTTTGATTTAACATCTAAATATCGCTTACTGGGGTTTATACACTTTTGTCATCTTCATAGGCTTGCCACAGCCAAGGGAGTCCACTGTGCTCCTCCACTGTTGCCCTGTTTAAATCTATATCCACGCTGCAGGCAAGATAACCTTTGAAAACCGCAAATATGACTGTGTATTTTCTGTCTTAAAATCCATCAAAGACTTCCCATTGCTCTTAGGACAAATATTAAAGTCCTTATCATACTCTTATGGCCCAGCTGGTCTAGACCTTGCTTACCGCTAAAGCCTCATCTTAAGCCAATTTCCTGTCGGTCTGTTAAAGTGTTGTCTGTGTGTATCTGTGTGTGTTTGTGTGCACGAGTGTGTATGTGTTTGTGTACCTTAGAGAATCATTATAGCAGCAAAAGGGAATTATCATCTTTCTTTTCACACTAGATCTGTGTTGTTGCCCCCACTTGCTGTGTCTTAATACCAGAGAAGACTTAATGCCACTGAGAATTAAAAACCATCCTTTGGTGTCCTGCCAGAATCCTTCAGGTCCATGATCCAGAAGCAGCAGGGTCCAGCCCAGTGGCACACAAGCCATTTTGGCTTCCACTGTCCACTGTGCACCCTTCTGAGGAGCAACCTTCTTGCCTAGAGTTTTAGCTTCGGGAAAGTGCTTATTAATAATTTCAGTTGCAGTTCCTAAGCTGGTGCTTGTTGTTGGGTGCTGAGGACTGTTTCTCAAGGGTAATAGCCCTCAACCTGTTAAGGAATCCCCCTCCCCCCTTTTCATGTCCTGTCACAAGATTAATAGTCCTAACATGATGTCACATGCAAACACCTTGATGAGATCTTACTTAATGGAAAGCAAGCAGAGACTTTCTTGGAGAACATATGTCTTTGGAGAAATTCAAAGCAAATTGGAGATAACACGTAAAATGTCTCAGGAAAAGAAAAAAGTTCGAAATGAGAACATTTATCATTATCATAGATTCATGTGGGCTGTCAAGACACAATAAAGAACTTAACTCATTTTGTCTCTGGCAGCCTTTTCCACAAGGACCTTCATTAACAATAGTCCTTGCTTGGCTGTTTCTGTTCAGCCACATTGCCCACTGTGGAGGACAGGGTGTGAAATATATCTTTTCAAATGGATGTCATTGATTTTAATATACTTTTAATAATATTGCAGCTCAGTGTTTTAATTCCTCACGCTTTTTGGTACTTCCGCCCTCCAGCAATTTTATCTAATAAATCTGATAAGTGCAGTAGACTCTGACACCCAGATATCAGTTGTACAGCATATACTATGGGGAGACCATTTTCTCTGGTGGACTCAGAGACGGGTCCAAGGTGTGCCCAGAGGATCCCAGTCACTCTGGCCTGCTGCCTACAGATGAGGGAGGCTTTTACATGCTCAGGTGTAGTGAGACATTCTTCTCTGCGCTGTGGCAGCATCACCAGGAGAATCCTTGACTCACTGTTCAGATGACAGCTTCACTCTGCCATGAGTCAACCCTGCCTAGTTTACCTCAATCATAATGCAACACTTCTCTGTGCTTTACTCATCCTTAGCGCTTATGGTTAGTATTTAGCTTCTCATATTTTATTCTATTTAATTCTATTTGTATACATTTTGCCCACTCCTACAGGATGAACTGCCTTCCCCCAAAATTCATGTGTTGAAATCCTAACCCCCACGCTCTCAGAATATGTTATTTGGAAATAAGGTTGTGACTGATGCAATGAGCTAAGTTAAGATGAGGCCATACTGGAGCAGGTAGGCCTTTAATCCAGTATGATAGGTTTCCTTGTTAAAAGAGAAAAGATACAGAGGGAAGATAATGTGAAGACACAGAGAGAACACCATCAACAAGCCAAGGAGCACCCAAGGTTACCAGAAGCCAGGGGAGAGACAAAGAACAGATTGTCCCTACAGACCTTAGAAGGAATCACCTCTGCCAACACCTTGATTTCAGAACTAGCCACCAGAACTGAGAGACAATAAATTTCTGTTGCTCTAAACTACCCAGTTTGTGGTACTTTGTTAAGGCAACCCTAGGAAACTAATACATCCACTAAAGTATGAATTTCTTAAGGACAAAGATCTAACTTTATTCATCTTAGTATCAACCTGAAATAGTACCAACATGAGGTCATATTCAATAAATGGTTTATTGAACTTAGTTACATGAAAGGTGAAGAATGACAAGGCACAAAGCTGATTTGTTGGAGAGTAAAGACCAACGATGGTAAAGGATGGACTCATCCATTACTGGGATAAATGGGGTGGGAGGAGATGATACCAAGGGACAGATATTTTAGCAAGGATGGCTCAGGTCTACAGCCATGAATGGCAAGCAGTTGCCCAAGCACCCCTTAGACGCAGGCAAGCAGGTTCAAGGAAATCCTGCAAGGCTGAACATTAGGTTCTAGTTTGCATTTATTCAGCTAGCTTACATTGGGACAATAAACTCCAATCCATAGTGGTGTGGCTCAGGGAAACAGTGCTCTGTAGATAAAAGTTCTTGCAAAAACTGGAAGGCAAATCACAGGCGAGACTGTGGGACACAAAAGAAAGGATTGATACCGAGCAACTAGGATTCTTCAGAAAATCTCATATGTATGAGACCAACACAGGGAGTCCCTAGGAAGCCTGACGATGACCTGGTGCTGATCTGAAGCCTAGGATACAGTTTGCATTTGCAGGTCTGGATAAAGACAGATCTGTCTGCAGGTGGTCTCTAAAAAGCACTAGTTTCTATATAGGATTATAATAGACTCGCTTGCGTCTGAGATAAAGTAACTTGACACAGCCCATCTATTTTTGGTATCAGTTCACATCTAATTGAAGTGAATAACTATAACTGTAAACCAGTGATTGACTCAAGGAGAAGTTGCAAAGTAGCTGTTCCAATTATGCAAGCAGCCTATGGGGGTTTTCTGTTAGGCCTGTATATTTGGCCCAGTTTCCCTTTCTTCAAAGTTGGAATTAGTTGCCAGAATGACCACTTGGGAGCATTAGTCGAGGTGTTGCTGGCCTGGCCCCTGTCATCATTTATGGCCTGATTCTGGACTTAGAGTTTGGCATGGAACAAAGTGATTAAATCCCTCTAGTTTTCCTTAACACTTTAAAAATTCTTTTCAAGTAGCATATAGAATAATGTTGGCCTAAATTGCTTTCATTTACATATATCTAAATGCAAATTCTTGGACTGGATTCTAGAGAAAAAATCATAGCTGTCCTACTTGTAACAAACATTTGCAGTGTAAAAATGTCTAGATGAAAATAAAGCATGAGTAAGCCAGATGGATGGTGAAGTGACATAACTAATAAGAGTTTTTAAAAAGTAATTGGTTTTATGATTTTGTAAGGAACAAGTGACAATCATAGAAAACTTGAAAATACAGAAAATGATAAAGAAAAAAAATAACCCATGATTCCACTACCTAAAGAGAACAACAGTTGAGGTTTTCCTGTGTCTTTTCTCTACCTAGAATGTCGTGTTCCTTTCAATCTTCAAATCAAATTTAATCTAAGGTCTCACCAGCAGAGTTGGAGGAAAGGTTCAGTCATTATTAACCCCTATACTGCATGGAAGTTGAGTGAAGGGATGTCTTCCCAAAAATGTTATGTGCTCTTTTGCAGTCTCAAGAACATTCTGGAAAGGGACTTTTTTTCTTCATTCTATACTGGTCACTACAGGTATCTAACTTTTTAAAGCCAGGCATAGGGATCCTTGATATGGCCTCCCAGTGCATGGTTTTTACTACTTAGCCCCTGCCTCCCCTCTTTCCCCCAATCCTTCACCATATATTTGCACTATCCCTCCAAGTCATATTACTAGTGGGCTAGGTGTCACCATGGATGTGGGGACTGGTCTCCATTCACTGAGGAACCTGTGAAAAAAAGCCCAGCTACTTCCCAGGGATGGGAGAAGTTCCCTATACCTCTGGTCAGTTCTCCTGTTTCCACCTCCCCTCCTCCAAAAACACTCACCTGGCCACCATGTCTCACAACCCGGCATAATCTCCTCCAGGAGGCTGGGTGCAGGTGGGTGTCAGATCTGCTGACTGTCTGGACACTTTCGCTTTTGCCCACCCTCCCACCAAATCTCAGGTGAATTAAGAGAACACAGAGACTTGGTGACCTTTTCTAAATGGCAAGGGAAAAAACACCCATCAACAGGAGAAACAAATGTGTGCCTTGAGGAGCCGGCCTCTTTCCCAATTCCTAAAGTGCCACCCACTTTCTGTTGTTTGAAGAGTAAAGTTAACGTGAAGAACTAGACTGTGGTGTAAATCGGGGTGAAAATGTTTAATTTACTTTTGGTTCTACTCATATTTTTTATACAACCCAAAAGAAAGTAGACTTCAAAAAAATGAATTTCTTACTAAAATGAATTTCTTACTAAAATTTTTTCGATCATCTATTGGATATAATTAGAATCATACCGTATATATGATTCTGAATTCCATTATTTTATTTACATTATAAGGAAGTATTTTTAATTGTTGTTAAAACCTCTAAGCAAACATGATTAAGAGCTGCATAGTTGTTAAGCATGAATCTGCATCAGTGCACATAATATTGGGTTGGACAGTGTAACGTAGAAGTTAAGAGATGAAGCAATGCAACCAGACTGTCTGGATTCCGATCCCAGCTCTGGCACTTATTACTAGCATAATCTAGGGTAAATTAATTAACCTCACTGAGCCTCAGTATCCATATCTGTAAAATGGGGGCTGATAACACTACATATTCGTGTTGTTGTCAACATTAAATCAGTCAAAATATGTAAAGCCCTAGGAGGAGTGTCTTGAACACTGGGGCAACACCGACTATTATTTCAGTACATTGTCGTGCTGTGTCATTAAACTATGGGCTCTCCACAGCCACTCCTCTGTTTGAGTCTGAGCTCTATCATCTATCATCTGTGACCTTGGGTAAATCACCTAGCTTCTCTGAACTTCAGTTTTCTCACCTGTAGAACAAAGAGCAGTACACCTCTTCAGGGTTGTTGTGCTGATTAAATCCAAAATTAAAGGTAAATTCCTCAGCACAAGTCCTGGCATAAGTTAAGTGCTCAATATATTATAACCTAATCTTTTCATATCCCCTGTACCTGAAACAAAGCCTTCTGAATAGTAAGTGCTCAAAAAATATTTGTTGAATAGCTGTTTATTCATCAAACAGCTGGGTCACAATGTACTTATGTCAGTGTAAATGTTTGTAAAAGACCCAGAATGGTACACACTAAGCTGATTATAGAAAATGCCCATGTGGAATGAGATTGGGGAGAGTTAAGGGGATTTCGCTTTTACTTAAAGTTTACAATGAAAATAAATTCACGTTTTAATTTTATTATTCAAAACTATTTAAAAATAATTAAACTGGGGAGAAAAAAGGTAAGAACAGAGTCTTGTAGTGTTCTGGGTTTAGTGGATGGTCACAATGATACAAGTAGCATGAGGGAAGAAGCAGGGTGGCATATATATTCCAGATCTTTCCAAGAAGCTTCAGATCGCACTTTCTTTGACCTTCCTTTTGAGCCTGAATCTAACAGCCTACCCAACAGAGTCAGAATTGGGTTTTTTTCTGAATGAGTAGCCTCCATATATATATATATATATATATATATAAAAGATTTTCTTATAAATTGGGCTAACTTTTTTTAAGATTATTTTTATATCACCATTCAAGGGACACAAATCTGTCTTGAAGTAATATCTCGCTGTGACACATTCTTCTCCAAGTGAAATGCTTTTATTGTAATATAGCTCATTAAAAGCTTCTTTGTGTTGAGATGAAGTGGTAAAAGTTGCCTTGAGTTTCTACAGAGAAAGAGCTTAGCTTCATTGGCAAGATCATAAATTTCCCAGGGTTTGATATTTCTCTGTGTGATGATGGTTGCCCAGGTCTTGTTAATGGCCCCACCCATATGTGCACCTGGTCAAGAGGCGACTGGTTTGCTCTACAGCAGACTCTCTTTGGTGGGGTGGGGGGCAGGCGGGCAGGCAGGCCATCTCCACGCAGCATTTGGCAGCAGCTGTTCACAGATGAAGACACTGTGCCTGAAGCAGAACGTGATATCCATGGAAGGGGCTGGCAATTCATTCCACCTGTCAGTACATGGATGGAATGAGTTGACCATTGGGTGCACTCTCTTTCTGCTAGGACCCAGTTCAGACTAGCTTGGAGTTCAGCCTATCTCTTCTGCCTCGTACCTCATTCCTTTCTGTAGAGGAACTGCCACTTAGCTGGAAGTGTATTTGAAATTGTGGTCTGAAGCCTGGGGCGTTCACAAGTCACAGAAAAAGGAGAGGCCCTCAGGTGCCAGGCTAGCAGGAAGCCCTGTGGTCTTTGGCAAAGTGTTTGTGGATCTGAGATTTCAGAGAAAATGGCGCAAGTTAGGGCACACACCACAGGAAGAAAGGAAGAAAAGAAAAGACTTGGGCTTAATGGAATAAATCCTGGACAAAAAACCCATTTAAATGACAGCCAACTCGTGCAAGATTGGAAGTAATTAAAATGTCACCTGATTGTCTTCTGTCCCTTCCTGGTTGTTTCCCTCCCTCTGAAACCTTGTTATGGCAGAAAGCGCTCAGGACTGGAGGTCAAGCAGACATTTGTTTGAATCCTGGCATTTCAATTTACTAGAGGTCTGACTTTGGCTATGTTCTTTATCCTAGAAGACCCTCAGCTTCCTCATCTGTAAAAAGTGGATTAAAATATCTATCTCACAGGAATGTGGGGAAAGATCAATGGCATAAAGCAGTTAGCTTCTGGTAGACATGTGATATTAATAACCATGGTTGTAGGTGCCTTTTATGTACACTCAGAAGATAGGACCTGCCCAGTCGCAGGCCCTTAACAACCTGATGTCTGCAAGCTGTCAACTGACCTTTTGATTTAATAACAGAATTGTAGTATTTTTTCACAGGTATTATAGTTTAATAAAAGATATTTATGACAGTCTTCTCATTAATTTAAAATTTCTGAGCAGGTCGAACCACAATGAGATACAGTTTCGCACTTACTACCATGGCTACAATCAAAATAATGGAAAATAACAAGTGTTAGCGACAGTGTAGAGAAATTGGAATCCTTGTACGGTGCTGGTGGAATGTAAAAGGTGCAGCCACGGTGGCAAACAGTTTGGTGGTTTCTTGAAAAGTTAAACTCAGAATTACCAAATAACTTAACAATTCTACTCTTAGGTGTATAGCCAAAAGAGTTGAAAGCAAGGACTCAAACAGATATTTTTACTCTAATGTTCATTACAGCATTAATCATAATAGACAAACGGAAGAAACAAGCTTAGTGCCCATCAACAGATGAATGGATAAGAAAATGTGTTTTATGCATATAGTGGAATATTATTCAGTCATAAAAAGAAATGAAGTTCTGATACATGGTACAACATGCATAAACCTTGAAGATATCATGCTAAGTGAAATAAACTGGACACAAAAAGACAAATATTATATGATTCCACTGATATGAAATTTCTAGAATAGGCAAAGTCATAGAGACAGAAAGAAGACTTGAGGTAACTAGAGGCTGGGGGAAGGGAGACTGGAAAGTTACTGCTTAATTGTTAAGAGTTTCTGTTTGGGGTGATGAAAATGTTCTGGAAGTTGACAATACTGAGGACTGCACAATATTGCGAATGTAATTAATGCCACTGAATTGTATACTTAAAAAATAGTGAAAGTGGCAGATTTTAAGCTGTATATATTTTACCACAATAAAAAATGCTTTACAAAATAAATACTTAAATACATAAATATACTGTCTCTAAAAAAATTTAGTAGGTTACACATGGTTCAAAAATAAAAGCAGTAAACACTGATAATTCTTATTCCTTTCCCTGACCCCATCCATCTTGTTCCTTTCCACAGGTAACCACTGTTATTAATTTCTTAAGTATCCTTTCAGTATATCTTTATGCAAATACCAAGCAAGAATAAAGATGAATTCTTATTCCCTTTTTCCATATAAACATATATTGCTATATATGAACTTGCTCTGTGTCTTCATTTATCCATTTAAAGATACAACCTAGTGCACACTTGGGCAGCACATATACTAAAATTGGAATGATACAGAGAAGACTAGCATGGCCCCTGCACAAGGATGACTTGCAAATTCGTGAAGCGTTCCATAGTTTTTTTGTTATAAAGCAGAAATTGACACACCATTGTAAAGCAATTATACTCTAATAAAGATGTTAAAAAAAAAGATACAACCTAGAGATATTTCCATATCAGTATATAATGAGCTACCCCATTCTCTTATACTGCTGTATAATATTCCATTGGGTGAATATCTCATAGTTAATTTAACCAGTCCCTTATTGATGGAACTTGAGTTGTTTTGAACTTGTGATATTTAGAGTTTTTCAATGGATAACTGTATATATTTTTCATTCATATGTGCAATTTTTACTGAAGGATCAGTTCCCAAGATTGGGATTGCTAAAACCAAAGGGTAATTGCACTTATAAGTTTGATAGCTCTTCCTAATTCTCCTCCATCAGGACGGCACCCACCAACAATGCTAAGAGGATTCCTGTTTGTTCAAAGGGTCACCAAAAAAAATGTGTTAAATTTTGGTATTGCTAATCTCATTAGTAAAAAATTGTATCTGAGTATATTTTTTTTTCTTTTTTTTTTCTTCTTTTTTCTTTTTTTTTTTTTTTTTTTTTTGCAGTTCGCGGGCCTCTCACTGTTGCTGCCTCTCCCGTTGCGGAGCACAGGCTCCGGACGCGCAGGCTCAGCGGCCATGGCTCACGGGCCCAGCCGCTCCGCGGCATGTGGGATCTTCCCGGACTGGGGCACGAACCCGTGTCCCCTGCATCGGCAGGCGGACTTTCAACCACTGCGCCACCAGGGAAGCCCTGAGTATATTTTTAATTTATATTGCCCTTATTATGAGACACAGTTTGGCATCTTTTTACATATTTAGAGGTCATTTATATTTCTTTTTCTATTGATCAAACAGTTTTCAGAATCCAAAGGAATGAAAGGCTAATAGCAGTTTTTCAGACTTGGGCAAGTGGAAGGTCCATCTAATTCTCCTTACTCTCATTCCCATGATACACATACTTGCTTTCAGGTATCCTGGGAGTGGGTGGAAAGAGCATTGCTTTTGGCTGGAGGGGGATGAGGTCTGGAGGAGAAGACAGTCTGTCCTCTAAGCACACTGGGTCACAATTCGCATGAAAAGTGAGCTTTCAGTCAATAAGCCTAATAAAACCCCTTTGTCTAATGTCCTATCAACATTTTCTTGCAATTTCCAAAGAGCTTCCTGTGAAAATCTCCTCAAGAAAGATGATCACCTGAGCTTGCAGATTTTGTACTATATAGCTCCACAGTTTCTTGGGAGAAACCACAAAGCCATTCAATCATTCCCTTTGAGATGAGAATAAATAACAACAATGCCACATAAATAGCATCAGTTGGCTGTAGGGGCAAGCTGTCATTTCCAGGAGCGGGATGTGCTTTTATATCCAAGGGTACAGCATATAATCATATTAAAAAATTCCAAGGAGAGCGGAAATTCAGTCGGGTCAGTTTTGTCATGAAGCAGTCTGCAGGTGTTCCATTTAGATCAGATGCTACATTTGCAAGCCAGAAGGAAAGAAATGGGCTTTGGCTTAATTCATGTAATCTCAGAAGAAAATGAACATTTTTTTTTCCCATGACAAACTGGAATTTGCCTCAGACGAGCTTGACATATTGCTGGCCTGTGGTCTAAATTTGTCTGAGACTGTCACGTCACTCTTCCAAAGTTGCCAGGATCAGAGGCCAGAAGGAAAAAGAATGGGGCTTTTCTAAGGCTGCTGAATGATAACTTCCCCACAATCTGTCCTGATGTGTCACGGAAAGTGTCTGTGTGACTAAGGTCAGAGAGGAAAACAAAAAGAGAGGCATTCTTGAGCCCAGAAGTGGCTTCTGGTAAAATAAAATAACCAAGGGACAGGATGGGTTTAAGACATCTATAACTAATCTGGGCTGGATCAGCATTTCTAAGTTTTTAACCAAGAAATATTGATTTATGTTTATTATGCTTTATGGAACTTTAGAGCAATTTATAACACTTACATTAAGCAATGGATGGGCTGGGAGAAAAGCCAATATGGGCATGAAGAAAGATGAAGCGCTGTCAGGAATAGCAACTTTCAAGTATCAGGTGCAATTTCTTGCTTTTGCATTTTATCTGAACTATTTAACATGAAGCAAGTAAATGATTATTGATTTTTAAGTTACACAAACAAAAGAAAATGAAAGAAGTTGAATAAACCTAAAGGAATTCTTAAAATACACACACATACATACATACATATATCCTCAACAGTTACAACGAAAAAGCAAAAATAAAGCTCTTCTCTATAGGCTTATTTTGAAACTACACTTAAGTAGTGCCACTATGTAAAATAAAGGAAACAAATAGTATTGTATAAAATATGAGTTTTTATTTTAAATGAGTTAGTTTAATAAAATGCAAACACTGCAGCGAAATACTATGGATATTTGCCAAAATAGTCACTTTTCTTCTCTAATGAATTTTGATGAAGCAGGAAAGACTTCAGAGACCAGAGACACTTTCCTTATATGTGTCCCACAAAAGCAGTTCCAGGATTTAGCATCAAGTAAACAAATGAAAGTATGCAAAGTAGTCTCAAGAGACCATAGTAATGGGTACTGAAAAATAGTCTTACAGATATAGAAGTCACTCATGCTTTTCATGCTTATCGATTAGTATCATCAATAGTTATTGTTAGGAAACACTTTCAGAGCTAGAAAGTTGCCAAAAGCATTTAATCTAATTAAGTACTGTTATCATTAGCAATTTTAAATAGTGAGACATTTATTTGGGTAAACTCTACATCTCCTTAAAAACACAGCCCTGGTGCAAAGAAGACCCCAGGCTACGTAAGAATAAAATAGAAGGTGGGAGTGAGGTGGGTCACAGTGAAATTTTGGGGGATGAATATAATTTTCAATCATTTTAATTTAGGATTTTTCCTTTAGGAGAATGTCCTAAAGGATTCTGCAGAATCTTACATGCATCCCAGAAGAACTGAGTTTTGAGTTGAGTTTGCAAAGTCTCAAGGAGAGTGATTTGATGATATAAGGAGATGCAGGTCTAAGAAAGTGAAGAAAATATCAGATAGAAAGTTTGGGTTTGGTGGATGAGAGATGGAATAAGGAATGTCTGATAAAATTGATAATAATAGTAGAAAGTAGGTGTGATTTTAGCAGGCGAAGTAATACTAGCATGGAACAGTGAAGACAATATTAAATATGACTTCATTGTATACGAACGAACAAACAAAAAATTTAGAAGGGAGAAAGCTGAGTATAAGGATAAAGGAAAGAATATGAAAGAGTAGACCTCAATAGAAATTGGTTCAGTTTGATTTTGGGAAAATCTGGTCCATAATAGGGAAATGAGTGGGCCCATGGAAGAATATATTTCCCAATTATTTAACATCATGACCTTACTCAGTCCAATAACTGCTGAATTCCACTTACTCATTTGTACTGTAGGATTTAGGTGGGCAGTTAGGGTCCTTCAAAGTGTGGTCCTAATATAAAGCTCCAATGATAGTTCCCTAAACCCTCTATCAGTCCAGGCAATCTATTCCATATGTCCTCAAACACACAAAGGGCCTCCACTTATGGCAGAGTGTATTCCTTGGCTATTAATGGATAATTGGATGCTTCATTCAACTGTCAGCTTCCCATTCCCTCTCTCAGTCCCTGGAACCATAGCACTTCATCACACATAGATTCTCTTTTTTAGGGTCTTGTTGCTCTTTAAGCAGCCCTCTTGGTTAAGATTCCTTCAGAATGGCTCAAGGTCAACTCCATATGCCCCATGGGGAAACTGAGCCTATTGGGGAAAGTCCCAACTCCTTCCCAGGACCCCCCTTTCTCTGCTTCCCAGTGGGCAGCTTTAGTTACTCCTGTTGCCTTTAAATTTTTTAAGTTTGTATCTGGCCTCATTCCTTGTTCCTATGCCTCCCTCCAGTTCCAGGAATACAAATCAAGCTATTCACTCCAAACTCAGACTTGGCTTGAGAAGGTGGAGCAGAACACTCTGATTACCCCTTCCTCTTCAACAATTCTCTTTTCCTGGCTGCTATGGCAATTCCCTATGCTGGCAGAATCAGTTTCACACACTTAGCATGTCCTTTTCAGGGGAGTCTGTCCCCCTCACCTCACTTGGGTATGTTTACTCTCAGCCTTTGGTGCTTCATACAAAACTGAGTTTAATGTCCAGTTACACTTAAGTATTTAACTGTATTTAATATCTTGTTCTTATATAATATTAAAGGTAGAAAGACTCTTTGGTGCTCTCTCATATATCTCTTTCCAAAGAATGTCTTATTGTGTTAATCATTCCTCCTTGACTTAAATATATTTACTCGTGTTCAGTTCATTACTTCTGTGGCAGCCAGCTCATTGCAAGATACCCAACATAGCTAGATTTTCCTTTTATTAACATACCATTTCTCTCACTGTAACTTTGCCTTACCTGTCCTGGTTCTGTCCTTCAGAACATACACTTCTTTTTCAGTGTTAGCTCCTAGGATTGTTTCAGAATTCAGTGCTGTGTAAAGATGGCTGGGTGGTCAGTAGAGAGAAAATGGCAGAGATTGGAAGTAGTGACTTAATTAACTGAACCCAAGGAAAAATGGTGGCCAAGAATCCTATCATCAAGATACAGCAAAGGCAATACAGTTGCAAGCAGGAATTAGGGATAAAAGACAGAGTGATATTTTTTATGAGCATATTTGTGTGTATCAATGGCTTGCTTAATTCAGGGTCAATAGCATGAGGACATGGCTGTGGATGTACAGACAAAAGACCGTAATAGGACATCTGAATGAAGTCTCCAAAAAATGAAGTGAGGTTAGCTTACAGCATTGTGTACTTGAGTAGGTGGGGGGGGGGGGTGGATATAGGTAGAGCAAAAAGTTTAAAAATTAAGATATTTTATATTACAATGTCTCTTTAGGCAGGCAATGTATAATCATCCTCTTCTAACAAGAAAACAGGAGCTTAAGGGAGCTGACGTGGCCATGATGGCAGTGCGGGAGTGAAAGTTGGTGCCCTGTGAAGCCGAAAGTTGCAGAGAAATATCCCTGCTGAAATCCCAAGAATTTAGCAAGAGCTTGATGTTAAAAGAAAAAACATTAAAGAAGTTCCAATGGAGTGCTAAAATACCAAGAGGCCTTAAAGCCAGGATTTGGGAGATGAAAAGTACTGGAAGATTAAAGAGCTGAGCGTAGCAGGTCAAGTAGGAAAGCCTAAGGGTGATAGCCAAATATCTGAGAGGAGTTTGATGGTCCTAGTTGCATTCTATGATCTCTGAACCATGTTGAGTGATCAGTTTCATTTAAAAAGCCTAATAATCAGTTGTTTTTACTGAGTCATTTCATTCAGCATAGCTAGAAGTTGTAGGGACAGAAAATTTCTGGAATTGGAGTAATCCCAATGTCCTGCATAGTCCACCTTGATAGACATGATATTTTCTTTGTTGGGTGCTTCTAATTTATCTAATGGGGTGGTGAAATACACCAAACCATTGACCTGATCCCTTGAAACCTGAGTTTATAAGTCTGTTTTGAACTCTTCCAAGAGGTGGCAGTCTAGGTGACCAAAGGAGGTCTTATCATTGAAAGGTTTTCTCCAGAGTTAGGTGATTGACTTTGGTCAGTGTCATTTCCTTAAGACGTCAATGCTGGGAATTTCCTACTTCCTTCAAAGTCAGAGGTCTTGGTGTCTATTTACATAGGGTAGAGTAGATCAGGAACACAGTAAATGTTAATCCAGACTTTAAATGTCAGAAAATTACAGATGTGAAGAACCAGGCAAATTATTTCCTTTCCCAGAGATGTTGTTTCTACCATAAATGTAAAAAAGTGGAGAACAAGTCAATGGTAATCAGCAGTGGACCCTATAAATTACTGCGTATCTCTAATCATCTTCAGGGACATTCCACCAGTACGTAGTCCTGTATCATACCATCATACTGCCCAGAAAAAAATATGGCCCAGAAACTCCATTTGGGTTCTTGAGCACACATTTTTTAAGGTTGGTCCTGGGGTGGTGCTCTTGCTTGGCCTGAGGTTCTTGTAAGACTAGCTTCATTAAACACATCAGGATCTTGTCTAGACAAATGATGATGAGTCCTTGATCGAAGGCACCTTGCTGGAGGAAGGACACAAGTCTAATGGCATTCAGAGTTGCTAAGGGATGTCTGGGTGTCTGCCTTTCATTCAATGCCCTTCCAGACCCAGACAAGGTTTCAGGTGCCCCGAATATCCAATAATTCATCCACCAGAGAAGCAGGAAGAGGCTATAGCACCTGCATGGTGTTTCTAATCTGGCTTGGTCTAATGTAATGGAGAAGAGAGAAGAAGAGGTAAAGTTCTATAGAAAGGGTAATGATTTCTGCCCATGCACTGAAAACCAGGTGTGGAGAAATCACAACCAGTATCATATGGTCACAGCATGAGACACTGGCAAGGTCCAAGGATGGCTCATCTGAGTGTAGCAACCTGGGCTCAGGTCACAGAGGGAGGATGGCTGCCCTGTGTAGCTGCCGCAAAAATTGATGATGACAGGAGATGAGAAATGACTTTGGAGTAGCCAGAGAGAAGGCATCTGACAGGTAGAGGAGCATCTCACCAGGCTTATTTAGCAGGGGTCAAGCACGTGACTGTATCTGCCAAGTAAACTGAAAGTGAGAGAGAATACAGGTCATGCATAAGCCCCTGAGAACAGAATGGAACTGCAGAGGTGATTCCAGGGGTGATACTTCTAGGGGGTCACAGCAACCAGAGAACATTCTTTTACCACCAGGAATGATCTCAGTTCTTTCCATTACTCATGTATAGTCTTCCCACGCTATCAGCAAGAGGAAAGTTTTCCTTGTTTTGAACAATAAAAATTGTGTTTAACTTAAGCTAGTTTTTTATCTGTCTTACTGGAACACTTTGTTTATTAACAGGATTCCACCCCCCTCCCCTAGTAGTACTAGTTGCTTCTCTTTGTTTTCATCTTTGTACCCAGAGACTCATTTTAGTCAAGATCTCAATATGTACCAAAGAATGCTAATTTCTGACTTCTTTGCCAAAAAAATTCTTGCCAAGTGGAGATCAGTTTTGAAAAACCAAAGAGAAATGTACACATCTTAAAGGTTTAATTGTATTATTTCCCTCTTTATACTTTGATTACTTTGAGAGCTGGGACCTTCACAATATACTCATTGTTCAGCTGGAAACCCCATGAAGTTGTAACCTGAACTCCTTATCCTGAGGCCACTCAAAGGCATCTCCATCCAATGGTGTCTGTGGACCCCAACAGAGAGATGGGGAAAGAGTCATTAAGTCCCTTGAAATTGCTTTTAGTGCACTGAAAAGTGGTTGGGCCATTTCAGGCCATTGCAGTGTGGCAGAATGCCCACTGCTTACGTCAAGCAGTGTTTATAAATTAGAAATTACCAGCCATTTGGTTCCTTGCTGATCATTCAGAGTCCTGGAAGACTGTGCCGATGTGCCCGGGGCAGGGTTGTTACTGGACCAAACAAAGCGTAGCTCTTGGTTAATCAGTCATGATTTCTCTATCTGGTGGTGTGACTGGAAATGACTTGAAAGTGTATGTCTCTTCAATTGCAGTGTTATGTGGCTAATTATTCCAACTTAAAGCAACTATGAAAAGAGTTCTTTGACAGTTCTGTTGCCAAGCATAGAAACTGAGCATAAAAGTCAGAGACAAAGATAGTCCTATATGATTGTCTCCAGATATATTTTACTCATCTGGTCAAAAACGGTCTGTTTAATACTTACTATATGTCCAACGTGAAGCACAATTGAACAAACACCCTCCCCTACACACAATTTTTTTTTTTTTGAGTCATTACTAAGTACTTGAAACTATTTTAAGCCTTTTATGTGTATTAACAGATTTAATCTTTACAACAACCCTGGGAGGAAGATATGCCTAATGATCCTATTTTACAATTGAATAAAACAGGCCCAGAGAGTTAAGCAAGCTTTCTGGGGTGGGGCCCACACCTAGCAAATCCTGGAGCTGTGATGGGAATGCAGCAGAGAGCTCTGGAGACCAGTCTTTTGTTTCTTTAGATGTCTTGACTGCATGTCCACTGGTGGTGAAACTGGGAGCTAGTGACAATGATGGCCTCTGGATTCACTTGGGTATCTGAGAAGCTCCTGTGACCAAGTCCAGATGATTCCTATAGGCCTGCCTTTTCCTCTCCAGGAAACTAGAGCAACTGGAAACCAGTAGCTGCCCATCCTCAGCCCAGGCCAGTATCCCCTGAGTCTGATCCATGCCTGCAGCCTAGGCTGAGCATGGATGGATGTCCCTGAATTCAGGCCACCTACCTCACTTTCTCCCTCACACCTTGTCATCTTGAAAACCAGCACTGCTATGACTTTCCCATCCACTTTACAGCTCTGTAGCAGACTACAGACACTGCTTTGGTGTCATTGGAGGCTGGGAAGAATAAAGTGAGAAGAAGAGAAAATATTTTGACCAAAGGGCAAATGGTCCGAAAGAAACAATGAAACAGACTTTAATTAAATGTGGCAGATTGAACACATATGCTTATCTCCCAAAAGCCCCTGAAGGACAAAATCCAAGAGAAGAGCAGGTATAAAAGCAGAAGAGTCATGGGCAAGTGAAAACTCAAAGAGATTAGACCTTTCTGGAAATTTACACCCCTGATGGAGAGAAGCCAAGAGCGACAACAGAACCCTAAAGACTCAGGGACCAGAAGCATCAGGCAGCTCAGAAAGAGGAGGTGGGAAGGAGGCTAACCCCAGATGAATCGATTGAAAACTCATAGGGAATAGTTGTATCCCCTGATGGCCTTTTCTCATTTACACAGCTGATCAGCTGTCCCTCCTGACTGCAGAAGAAATGAGGTTATCATCAAGAGCCCCATCAAAGTGAGGCTCTGGACTGGTGGACACCAGACACACTGACCTCAGAAAGGAGACCAACACTGAAAATGAAGGCATTAAGTGATCATCTGCATTCTAAATGGTGATGTTCCTGGGTCACACTTTCTCCTCCTTTCTCCCAGAGGTCCCAGATTGAAGCTGCCAGATTTATATCCTACTTGGCAGGAGAATGGAAGACTAGTTTTAGCAGAATTTACTAGTCTGAGAGAAGACACTTGCAATCCATAAACCTGGATTTCTCTAGAAACTGAGAAAATAGAAAATGGAGGGTAGGAAATAATAAAAGAAAATGTCATAGAACTCCTTACATGAATGCTAAAATGGTACCTGCATATAGTGAGCACTTAAATGTCTGGAATACAAATTCTAAAGAATTCATATATATACAATGTAATGAATGAAAAGGACCCTTATAAAGGGAGTATTTTAAAAGCTTGAAGAGAAGTATCAGCATCAAAATGGTCTTGGACTTCCCAATAGTCACCCTGGAAGCTAGAAGTTAATGAGCAAAATTTTCACAATTTTAAGGGAAGATGATTTAAAACATAGAATTCTACACCCAACCAAATTATCAATCAACTATGAGATAGAATAAAGACATGTTCAGACACACAACAAAATTTAAAAATAATTATCTATTCTCCCCTTCCACACACACCTCCTCACCCCATAGAGCCCAGACACAATCACTTTCTTGGGAGGATACAGGTATATGTGCTCCAAATCAAGGGCACAAATCGAGGAAGACAAATTATTCAGGAAATGGGATCCAATGAGAGAGAAGAGCTAAGGGCATTCCTGAGATGAAGTTAAAGGAAAGTCCCAGGAAAATAACTGTGCTGAGAATAACAGAGTGATCAATACACATCAGAATGGGAAAATGGAGGCTTCTAGGAGGGGTTTCACCAAGAAAACCATAAAACCAGTATGCCCAGTTGCATTCATAAGAGTTTAGAGCTCAATTGGACAGAATATGGTACATTAATGACAGATTCAAGCAAGTAAATGGGGCAATTGTTAAATCCAGGAAAAACTAAAAGTTACACAAGTAAGGATGTGTAACTATATATACAGTGTATATACTGGTATATAACCACAAGTCTTAAAGTGAACAAAAATTTAACTTAAACATGATGATGCAAACATCCAATGTTGATTTTAAAAAGTATGCTGTAACTGTCATGGAAAGATGGAGGAAATGGAAGTACATAGGCTGGCATTGACATAAGACTACTAAATCCTAATGCTTTTTTAGAAGGAAGTAAACAGAAAATTCATAAAATTGGAAAAAAAAATCTAGAAATAGTTTTAGTTAAAAGAATACCACTTGACTTTTTAAACTAGGTACACATATTAGATGGAAATAAAAGGTTAGAAATAAGAGCAAGGGGAGAAGGGAGAAAGAGAGAAAATGAAGGAGGAAAGTGAAGGATGAAGGAGGAAGGGAGGGAAGAAGAAGGAGGAAGAGGAAAGATGGGAAGAACATAGCTTCTCATTAGAAAAGTTCCCAATGAACTGGTACTGAATGCTTTGGGCTTTTTCAAAGTAGAAAGGGATGAGTACACCAGGGCAGTCAGGGCAGGTGTGATTTAGACAAGTGGTGAGGACAGTGGAGAGAGGGATTATGTAGCTAGGAGGCACAGTATGAGACAGCTGTTGAAGCAAGTTTACATACAGTGCGTTCATTCAAGGCTTCTAGTAGCCTATTGAAGAATGCCTTGATATGAAATGAAAAGATATCTGCCAAGATTAGGTAATTGTTTAAGGTGAGTGATGGTACACAGGAGTACTATCTTTATGATGCTGAAAATTTCCTAGTTTAAAAAGAATGGTAAATGGTACCGTCTTGAAGGAGATGCAGTCCCACCCATGGATGAAAGTATTGTGAACGGATGGTGATCATCTGCAGATGTTAAGGGTGCCTCTTTTTCCCAATGGACCCAGTCCATACCAGGGCATGTGGGTTGGTGAGAAGAATGTGAGTAGAATGTCAGTCCCTTCATGCCTTCTTGGCTGAGTGATTTCAAATTCCCCTTCCAGGTCTCTGATCCACATTCCTCAGTCTGATCTGGGAGGGATCAGAAACCATGGCTAATGAGTAAGCTGAAGAGGGGGAGGTATCTGCCCACCCCTTCCCTGCTACAGGTGTCCAGGCACAATACAGCATTGAGCTGTGAGAGGGAATAAGCAGTAACTAGGCTTGAATCTAGAACTTTGAGTCTGACCCTGCACTAGACATTTGACTTGATAAAATGAGATTATATTTGTAGCTAAAAGTGATTGGATGAGTTTTTGTTATGGAATTCTCAAGATATCATCCAAGTGGCAAGCAGACCAGGCCTAAGAGGACAGTGGACAAGAAATCAAAGTCGTTTTCTGTGTCCACCTGGTGCATTAAAATCGTTATGAAACAATCTTATTATGTTAATGGAGGTTTATCTATTACCATCAGTTAGAAGAGTGGGATATCCGTATATTACTGTAATTGTTGGGTATGATGCCTTAATACTTAAATATTGTCCAGCAAAACAGTACCACAACTTTACATACCTAAAGAACAATTCAGAAGATGTTATAAAAATTTAACATGATAAACGGAGAAAGTCAAATAACTCTTCAGTGGTGTCATATTACTTTAACAAATTTAATTTTGAGTTTCCTCAATGCAGTTTCACTTAAATCGAAAAAGTAGTTTAATTTTTACATCAGGATGTTTTGAATTCATGCATACATACATTTCTTAAAATATCAGTATATATCATAATGTCAATAAATATCAAAAGGATCTCAGAAGTGCAATGAGTTTTGGTCTTTTGACCATCTTTTGATAAGTGTGCATGGGCCCCTATATGCTTTTGGTATTTTAAAAACATTTTTACTGAGATGTAATTCACATATCATAAAATTCACCAAATTAAATGGTTTTAATATATTCAGAGAGTTGAGTAACCATCACCACAATCTAAGTTTAGAATATTTTCATCACCCCCCCAAACATCCTTTGCCAGTTAGGAGTCATTCTCCAGCAGCTGCCCATCCTCAGCCCAGGCCAATTATACCTGAGTGTGATCCGTCCCACAGCCTAAGCACTCTCATCTATGTTCTGGCACTATAGAGTTGCATATTCTGGACTTTCACATAAGTAGAATTGTAATAGGGAAGAATAAACCTGATTCCATATTGGATCTGCTTCTTTTACTTTAACCTTTGTATTCTATTCCTTTTGCTACAAGTTAGTCACTAAAGGGATGTTGCCTACAGCTTAAAGTACACATAATGGCCAATCTCTGGGGACCCTGCTTTCCATGCTTGAGCGTTAAGCTAAAATACCTTTGTTGGGACTTTCCTGGTGGCGCAGTGGTTGAGAGTCCGCCTGCCAATGGAGGGGACAAGGGTTCGAGCCCTGGTCCGGGAAGATCTCACGTGCTGTGGAGCAACTAAGCCCGTGTGCCACAACTACTGAGCCTGCGTTCTAGAGCCCGTGCTCTAGAGCCCGCGAGCCACGACTACTGAGTCCATGTGCCACAACTACTGAAGCCCACGTGCCTAGAGCCTGTGATCCACAACAAGAGAAGCCACTGCAGTGAGCAACCCATGCACCGCAACGAAGAGTAGCCCCTGCTCCAAGCAAATAAAGAAAGCCCACACGCAGTAACGAAGATCCAATGCGGCCAAAAAATAATAATAATAATATAAAATACCTTTGTTTAAGCTCACGGGAAATATCCTGACCTGGCCCACATGTGAATGGCTGCAGGAAAGAAGACATTAACAAATCCCCTCTGGAGTCTGGCCGGAACCAGGAAATATTTGCAACAACTTATCACCTTTTTTTTGCTTTACCTCCTCACCTCTCCCTCTTCGTTCTGTTAAAGAAAACAGCATCCAAACCTGGGCAAGATGGTTCTTTGAGACACCAGTCCACCATCTTCTTGGTCTTCTGGTTTCTGAATAAAGTCACTATTCCTTGTCCCAACAACTCATCTCTCAATTTATTGACCTGTCTTGCTTGGACTCAGTAACAGAATCACACAGTATGTGATCTTTGGTGATTGCCTTCTTTCACTTAGTATGATGTTTTCAAGGTTTATCCCTGTAGTAGCATGTATTAGTAATTTATTCATTTTTATTACTGAATAATATTCTGCTGTATAGATATAACATATTTTCATCAGTAGATGAATATTTGGGCAATTTCCTCTTTTTGGCTATTATTAATAATGCTGGTATGAACATTCATGTACATGTTTCTGTGGGATATATGTTTTCATTTCTCTTGGATATATACCTAGAAATGAAATTGCTGGGTCATAGTAAAGTTAAACATGGGATCTCTATGTTTAACTTTTTGAAGAACTTCTAAATTGTTTCCATAGTGGCTGTGTGATTTTACTTTTCCACCAGCAATGTATGAGGGTTCCAATTTTCTTCTTTCTTCTTTTGTTTTCCTTCTTTCCTCCTTCCCTTCCTCCTCCCTCCCTTCCTTCCTCCCTCTCTCTGTCCCTCCATCCTTGTCTCCCTCCCTCCCTCCCTTCACTCCTTTCATCTTCTTTCTTTCTTTTTTTTTTTTTTAATTGTAGCCATCCTAGTGCATGTGGAGTGCTGTCTTATTGTGGTTTTCATTTGCATTTCCCTAATGGGTAATGATGTTGAGCATTTTTCATGTGCTTCTTGGCAATTTGCACAGCTTCTTTGCATGGCTATTCAAATCCTTTTTAAATAGGATTTTAAAAACATACTTTTAAACTGAATTATTTGTCCTCTTATTGATTTGTGAGAGTTCTTTATGATCTCAGGTGTCCTCAGCCTTCACTGGCTTGAAGCAGGATTTCGGTTCCTGACCAGAGATTGAAGTCAGGCCACGGCAGTGAGAGTGCTGAATCCTAACCACTAGACCAGCGGCCAGTGACAAGGCCCTGGTCCTTCATCTTTGTAGCAATGAATTCCCACAAAGACGGAAAGTAGTGAAACAAGTAAAGTGTTTATTAGGAGGAAAAATAGTACATGTGAATAGGCATGTACATGGGTGGGCTCAGAGGGAGAGTTGTGCCCTTGTGTTAGTTTGAATCACTTATATGAGACATTTCTTCCAGGTTTCCTTTGGCCAATCATCTTGCTTTGCCTGGCTCTGAGTCCATATTTGGTATATCTCAAGGTCCTCCCATGTGTGCGTGTGCATCCCTTAGCCAAGGTGGATTCTGGTGAAGATGTCTATGGGTAGGTTGACATCACCTACCATGTGCCCCCCCCTCCACTTTTTGAACTCCAAGGAGCTCTTCTGCACATGTGTAGTTGGGAAATACTCCTTGAATTCGAGAATGAAGAATATGTAGTCTTTTATTTCTTATCTGGGCAGGGCTCAGCTTCTCTTCCTTCCTCCTATTTTGGAGTATCTGTCCATAGAGGACGAACTCCAACTGTTCAGCCTGGGGCCCATCTATCTCCTGCCTCATTATATACTCTAAATACCAGTCCTTTATCAGGTACATGATTTATAAATATTTTATCCATCTCATTCTATGGGTTGTCTTTTCACTTTCTTTATGGTAACATTTGTGAAACAAAAGTTTTTCATTTTGATGCAGTCCAACGTATCTGTTTTTTCCTTTCTTATTTATTCCTATGTGTTTTTAAATCAACAATCACTTAATTTTCATCTGATTAAAGGTGCCCTCAAAAGAAAGATAACTTGTAATTTTTTTTTAAAAAAAGAGGAAAATGAAATTAACCTCAAAAAAAAAAAAGAAAGAAAGAAAAAGAAAGACACTTTGGGATAGCTGCCAGAAATTGCCCTAGAATATGTCAGGAAATCTCTATTCTGGTCTCTTCTGCACTCTGACTTATTGATGGCCTTGGTTGATTGAATGATTACCCTCTCAGAGGATGCGTTCCTCTGTATTTAAAGTGGGAAAAATAATAATATAAGGACATACTATACAGGAATCAACAAATGTTTACTGACTTATTTAGTGTGTGTGAAGTTCTCTGTTAATGCTGCTCTTAGAAGGACCAGGGTATGCTGGAGAGGTTCAATGCTGAGCATATACTACCAGGGATGATATATCTAGTGTGATAAAATTATAAAGAAAATGTTACTCAAGCTTGGTCATTTCATTTAAGACATATTTCCTCCACTCTTCTTGCTTGGCTAACACTACACATTCTTCACATTTCAGATGACACCTCATTGCTCTAGGAAGTCTTCTCCTCCAGGGACTTATTCTCCCCTGTGTTTTCATAGCACCCAGATGTCACCTGCCAATTTGTTCTTACAATAACACTATCATAGTGGTATTATCATCCAGTTTTAAAGATGAGGAAACTGGTAATAGTTATAGTTATGAATTGAACAACTACTATGTGTCAGGGTGTATACTATGTGCCCTGCATGAATTCTATCACCACCTCACAACGTCATTATGAAATACTAGCATTACTCACAAACTTAACAGATGAGGAAGCTGAGACTCTGAAATGGCAAGCAATTTCCCCAAATTTATACAAGCAATGAGTCTTGGAGCCAATATTTGAATGCAAGTCTGACTCCAAAGCCATGGACTTTAATGTTCTTTACTATATTGCTAACAGGTTTATAAGCAGGTCATGGTTTTTAAAAGGAGATGATAACCCCTTACGCTGTACGTGCATTATATTGCTTCATCCACAAAGGATCTGCATGTGACTGTTCAAGCTAATAAATTATGTTTCACGCATAATCAATGTAATTGTTAAAGCTTTTCAGGAGACTCATTGGGAAATTACAATGAAAATGAGACGAAGGCTGTCTTTTGGTTTAAGTATATTCTTGATGAGTACCCCATGGTAAAGTGCTTCATCGTGCAACTCTTACCAACTTTCCTCAGAAGATTCATGTCTGAGAATTAAATATACAAAAGTTGCATGGTGACAGAAAACATCTTTAAGAATACGATGGGGCTTCCCTGGTGGCCCAGTGGTTGAGAGTCCGCCTGCTGATGCAGGGGACACGGATTCGTGCCCCGGTCCGGGAAGATCCCACATGCCGTGGAGTGGCTGGGCCCGTGAGCCATGGCCACTGAGCCTGCGCGTCCGGGGCCTGTGCCCCGCAACCGGAGAGGCCACAACAGTGAGAGGCCCGCATACTGCAAAAAAAAAAAAAGAATATGATGACTTTTATCATAGATAAGAGGCAAATATCGAAAAGTAGACGTGGGTCTCTGGAACTGGAATTAAAAGGTAATAGAAGATTTTATATTAACTCTATATATATTTGAAAAATAATGCATAAAACATAATACATACAAACATAAAACATATTAAAGAATAGGAAGCTGACTGTATTGAGGTCATAGCAATAAAGCATGCTATCTTTATGAATCTACCCTCTCAAAATGAGACTATGATTGTCACATTACTTCAGTCGGTAAGTACTTTTCTAGTATATCATAATGATGAAAAAGTTAAGACCATTTAATTATTAATTTCTCACAAGAAGCATCAGAAAACTGCCTCTCAGGGAGCATGAACTTGGTCTAGATTATCGGCAAGCAGTAAGAAAAGTCAATACGTTTTGTGTGCCTAAAAGTCCTGGTGCATAGAACATGTGATCTAAAATAAAGATCACAATGACTCTGCAAGGCAAGTGTTACCCTTCTTCTACAGATTGAGTAACTGAGGCTAAGAGAGATCGTTTAAATGGCTGAAGGTTCAGAGCTAGTGAGGTGGCAAAGTGAGATTCAAGTTTAAATCATGCCCCATCACCCATGCTTTTTCTACTAGACTATCTCCAGTCTCAGAATTCCTGGCCTCCAGCCCTTCACTTAAGACACTGGTTCAAGCCACCTTTAGATGAGAAGATAATGTGTTAAGACACTGAATGCTTCCTAGGAGATTTTAGTCCTCTTCAGTAAGAATCAATTTATCAAAAACTGGAACAAGCTCAAAAGCTCCATTTTTGGATGATACGAGTGTAATCACCAAGAGTGGCTCCTCCTTAAATAGTGATAATTGCCAAAATAGTAAAGGCCTCTTGTTCTGATTGTTTCTTTGGAATAATATTCTACCCTGCATTCATTAAGAAGTCATGTGACATCTCTTCTGACCTCTGACACCAAGCTCTGACTTTTTCATGGACTCTTTGGGGAACACCCACTGACACTGAACATTTGCTTCTGCACCGTTCCATGTTCTGGCTCTTCAACAAGAAAAGATAGTGTGATGTCCTCTGTAAAACCTAAGAAATCAAACTGTCATGTTATTCACTTTGTCCTAAAATAATGTACATGTTTTTAGTGTGACAGAAGTGTGTCTGGTGACAAGAAGGCAAACATAGCCTGCAAAGTTTCCTGTAAGGATCTGGAGGAAAACTGAAATCTGGGAGCAATCTAGAAGCCAAGTTTGTGGCCATAAATGTAGTATGCCACTTGATGGGAATTGAGTACCTTCCCTGAGAGAGTCCTAAACAGAAACTTGGGGTGACAGGAGACCAGCCAGAGACTTTTCTGAGGTTGACGTTTCCTGAAGTCCTTCCAGATGAATCCCAGCCATTAAAACATCATGGTCTCTTGGGACCTACATATTTAGATAGTTTCCTCAGAAAAGACTGATATATGCCTGTATTCATGCTTTATCTGTTTCTTGCTGTGGTCCTTTAAATATGCGTTTCCTCATACCTCAGCAGCAAATGAGGTTTCTGAAAATAGATTACCCAGTGCCTTGTCTTTCTCTACATCACCTCCCCTCCTCAAGACCCCCCTCCCCGAGCACAGTCCAGACCCCCATTATTGGTAAGTGGAGAGAAGCTGATCTGTGATGATAGAGGCCAACTAAAGCCTTAGGTATACTGGAAGGGAGCTCTGAAGAGGGGATTACCTGTTTCTGTCCCCTTTGTGGCCTGAGTGGCTGGGTCTTTATACTTCCACACCTTCGTTCATCACTGGACACAGGTAACCTGTGGAAGACGGGACCTTGGGTGCAGGGGACACACTCTGAAGCTGAGGTTTACCCTGACAGGGCTGCCAACAGGAGGCTCTGTGCTGACCACATGCCCAGCAGCTGGGCAGCACGTCCTTCCCTGAAAGAGAATCAGGGTGGCACATCTGGGTGACTACCACACTCCTCACAGCACCCCACAAAAGGTACTCCTCCTTACCACACACAGATGCCTACTGAAATTTCACCTTCCAGGCATTCGTTTTAATGCAAATATTTCTGAAATGTAACCCTTAAGTTGGTACAATCTATTGATTTCTTAGTGAAACAGCTTCCAACTCTTCCCCAAAGAAGCCTTAGGAAGGATCAAGTATGCATGAGACACAGGAGCCAAAGAGCACGGTGGAGTGGCGGATGGGAGGGCATAAACCAGTGGCATTATTTGTGTCAAGCCATCTCCTCATTTTGCGGATGAGGAGACCAAGGCCCCAAGAAGGGAGGCGACTCAGACAAGGCCTTCCAGCTGGTGGGACCAGAACTCAGCTGCTGCTCCGAGCTCTTCCTCTGACCTCCTCTCACCCAAACATATTGACAGTAGTCAGGGACTCTGCCAGCAGAGACAGAGTATGTCTCTTTAATGTACCAAATGGTACCTGCAGCCTGAAATAATCATTCCTTTGGCTTCACTCGTAAACAGAATAGAGCTGTGTGTTCAGGAGAGTGAACTCATTGCTATGCGTGCATAGACTATGAGGAATAATGGTTTACTAATGTGGGAAACACACAAAACAAGCATTCTCCAATCTCCCTAAATCTTATTTCTTCATTGCTCAGGTGGGGATAATGAATCCTGCTTGCTTATTTCCCAGTGTGGCTGTGAAATTTTAAGAAGAGGCAGTGGAGTGTACAGTATATTCTTATTTAACAAGAGTCAGGCACTTATTTTAGAAGTTCCTTTAGATCTGGTAATAATTAAAATATTAAAGAACCAAAACTGCCTGGGTTTCAACCACTCTGAATGAAATCCAGCTGTAAATTCTGATCTAGCTGTCCCATCAACATCTACTGGGTGAAAACTAGACTTACCTTTAGGGTTAAGATCACTTCCCAAATCCCCCCCCCCGCCATTTACCTTCATTTACCTTCATTGATATATTTGCTGGAATGTGTTTGTCTTATTGAAGTCCCCTGGGCTTAGAAATTACTTTGGACTACTGTGTTTGCCTATTGGATTTATCTTATTAAGAACAATTCCTATTTATTGGGCTTTTTTTTTTTTTTTTTTTTTTTTGTGGTGCGCGGACCTCTCACTGTTGTGGCCTCTCCCATTGCAGAGCACAGGCTTCGGACGCGCAGGCTCAGCGACCATGGCTCTCGGGCCCAGCCGCTCCGCGGCATGTGGGATCTTCCCGGACCGGGGCACAAACCCGTGTCCCCTGCATTGGCAGGCAGACTCTCAACCACTGCGCCACCAGAGAAGCCCTTTATTGGGCTTTTAATAAATGATGTTCCTCCCAGGGTTGTCAATCCCATTTCCTATTGAGCATCTGATATACTTCAGATACTTACAGGTTTAAAATTATTTTTAGCACATAAACATTTAGAACAAAAAAATGCTCTAATAAAGATAACAATGACAACAAAAGCAACAACAGTGGCAACAAAACAGCAGGTTAAATGTAAAGCAGGTGGCAAAGAGAACTGGCACTGCAATAGCACATGGCCCAGGAATCTCAAGAGAAGCCCAGACTATTGGCATTAGATGTTGATTCTTCAGTAATTACGGAGCTCAGTGACCTGAGAAAGAATCGGCAGTGAACAAGCTTACCTCAGTCATGATTCCCACCCCTGTGCTCATGCCAGTGGGGGGCACTGGGCTGGTTTAAGCTCTAGCAAGAATCTCATACCAGTGCAAACATTTACATAATACAGGCTATTTATCTTGGCTCCAAAGAGATGCAATCATCTTTCAGAGTTCACATGACATCAAAAACACGTTTAAACTTGGGCTATCAGTCTGCTCAAATTACCCCATAGTAATGCATTTGCGGTGATTCCGGATTTTATTTTATTTTTTGGAACAGTGATTCCCCACTTCTAACATCTCATTCATTCTTCTACATTTACTGAATAGGAAGTAGGGTGGGGAGGATTAATAACTCGAAGGCCGGGTCTTCCTTTATGCATCCCTTGATCACACCTCTATGGCGTCAAGAGCTGACCTGACAGGAATTATCATCATGCTGTCCTTCCTATAAAAAAAGTGATGCTAATGACTTGAGAGTAGGACCTACGAAGTGACTTGCTTTCTCAGGGGTGCTGAGTTCTGCTACGCTCTCCTGACCCCTCAATGAGAGCAATGAAAGAAGTTAAGGGGCCAGAGTGCAGCTACAGAGAGAAAGTGCATTGCATTGCTCTGGCCTCATTAACACTGTGCTCAAACCATGTGAGTCAAACCCTTTTAGAGAAACAATTCCCTTTTCAGCTCTCAGGTAAAGTGAATCTGTGAAAATTGCCTATGGACTTTGTGCCAAATTAGGTAAACAATAAGAACACAGAGCTAGTTCCTCATCCCTGAAAGATGAAAAGTCTCAAATTGAGCGGGGAGGGAGGAAGTCTTAAGTTTTTAAAAGTAATTTCCAAACTTCTGAAATTTATAAAAATTGAGTGAATGTGATGTTGACTATGTAGATAAAAGTGCTGTAACGGTCAGTAAAATCTTTCAACTCTAAAAATTGTATGATTCTAAAACAGAGTCTATGCAAAGATATATTTTCTTTCTGAAACCTGTAGTCCTTTCACTTATGTAGAAAAGAAGTGTTCTTCTTTTTTAGACACAGGCATTCATCCTTCATTCATTCATTCTCCAGACATTTATGGAGCAGGACATTGCTGGTATGTGAAAATAAGTAAACTGTAGCTGTTTCCTGTCCTCACGGGACTTACCATGCAGGCAAGAATGGATCGTTAATTAACTCATCAATATGACTTATGGAAAGTTTAACAAATGGACATGCATTCTCTAGTTTATCGTCACACCAAGATGAGATGTCACAAAGAACTATGAAGGATCAGACTCAATCTTCATTTCCAGCACAGACTGAACACATTTCTTTTCAGAATGATGACATATTTCCATGATGTATGTGTTTTTATGAATGTAGATTATCGCTACATAAGGTTCCTTGACATCTATAAATGTTCCAGCACCACAATAAAAAGTAAAATTTTCTTTTTTGGCAGAGTCTATACTATAATCAGTAGAGCATAGACTGGCTTATCATTTAGAAAATATGTAAGTCATGTTTATGGGGTGTTAAAACAAAATGTCTTGGTCATTTTCAAGTAATATAAGTGTTAAAGTACACACTGAGTAATTCCAGAGGGCTTTTTGTTGTGGTGGTGGTGGGTTTTTTTGGTAACTGTATAACTTAAACGATTCTTAATTTTAAAATGTAGTTTTGGCCAAGACATTTAATGTTGAAAAGTGGCTATTCAGCATGCAAGAGACCATAAGTATATTTCATAACAATTTTTATTATAAAGCAGCATGCATTTTAAAACTTGCTATTTACACAGAAGGCCCTAATGGATATAATACCTTGTCAGATCAATAATCAATTGTTCTTAAAAGTCACTTAATTCAAATTTATGTAATCTGCATTATGAAAAGATCTTATATACATATTTACATCATAACTCCTAGTGGTTTTTTGATAGCTATTTCTGTCCCTAATGTCATCTTACATACCATGATGATGGAAATATTTTTTAAGACCAACACTACTAGAATATCAAAAGATGTTATTGCATAAACAAGTACATTGGAAGTCACCTAAGACTGTGATAATGTCACTAAAATTAAAATATTCAGTTGAGTCGCCTTTCTTGTAATTTTCCTAATTATGACCTCTAATGGATTAACCATGTTGTGATGAGAACAAGAAGATTCAAAGAAAATTGGAAAAGAGTTCACAACATAATATGTCTAGTATCTTAGGTGTCTGTCAAAACAATGTATATGGCCTTTGTTAGTCATTATACAGATAGGAGGAAATAAAAAACACCATGGCAACCTGAAATTTTCCTAGAATCTGTGGACACATGAGTCAACTGTGTGCTTTTCAGTATTTACAGAGTCAACTATCACCTATCAGTCTTATAAAACTTGTACCAGTTCAATATGGCACATATATCAAGAGCTTTTGGGGAAAACAAAGAACTCATTAGATCTACCCCCAAATCTCCAATTTATATTCCTCTTCAGATTATGTGTTGTCCTTTGGGTTTTGAAAGAAGCAAATATCAAAACCTACTTCTTTTCTTGGTTCATCTTTGAGATGTGTTTTTAGATCTCCATGTTGTTCACCTAATTATTGCTCTTTTTTCCTAAAATAAGCCCAAGGGCAATTTGATACAGCCAGCATCTTTGAGTTTCCCATAACCATATATATATATTGATATTTGTCCCGAAGTGTAATAAATTCATGCCCTCCTCTGCCCACCCCCAACCTATCCACAGGTAACCCCTGAGAAGCAACTCGAAACCTTAAGAAATCTCTGGTTTTGGGTTACAGTCTCTTTAAGGATTATATAAAACTTGGAATTCATTATCTGCTTTTTTTTTTCTGTTCTTCAAAAATAAACTCCAGGGCTTCCCTGGTGGCGCAGTGGTTGGGAGTCCGCCTGACGATGCAGGGGACGCGGGTTCGTGCCCTGGTCCGGGAGGATCCCACATGCTGCGGAGTGGCTGGGCCTGTGGGCCATGGCCGCTGGGCCTGCGCGTCCGGAGCCTGTGCTCTGCGATGGGAGAGGCAGTGAGAGGCCCGCGTACCGCAAAAAAAAAAAAAAAAAAAAAAAAAAAACTCCAGTGAATGATACCACACACAAAAAAAGAACAAAATGTAAACAATTTTGATTTTTCATAACTTTCTTTTGACTTGACTGTACCCTAAATCCAAACTTTATAAGTGATGGCCTTCTTAGAAATGTTATATTATCAGTTCCTTCTCCTTCTCATTTGCTTCTCCCTTTTCATTCCTTCAAGAGCCCTGTAAATCATATGATTAACTTTCAAACCAAGACTGGTTGATGTGAGTGAAAGAAATCTAACTGGAACACAAACGCCCCCCAAATGCTCTTAACATTCTTTTGCGCATCTAAATGTGATCTGAATTTCAGATATGGTATTCTATTTGACATTTATTTTCCTCCAGCATATATGTTCTACATCTTTACCTAAATTGGGTTGTTATCATTTTCTGCCCTTTTGAACTTAACACTACAAATTAACTATTATCCTGCTAAAATAAATCCCTTTGCAGATTTTATGTATAATATAGGGGGTATTTCAATTTCATTCAAGAATGAATATTGTTATTATGACCCATAGAATAATTTGTTGATCGTTGAGAGTAAAAACTACCAGTACACTATTAAAAAGATTTTATTGTTAATTTCAGAAATAATATTTTAAAGTACTTTCTTCACTTAAGGGAATATATGATCACTATAAGAAATCAGTTGAATTTGAAATAATAAAAATCTCATGTTCAAAATACATTATTATTAATTTTAAGATAAAAGTAAAGAGATCCATTAGCAAAATACAGTGAATTTTGCTAGTTCCTGGGACTGCTGTTTGACGAGACATGGTCTAGAAATTCAATCCATTTGTTTCTCTCCAGCTTCCATTACAAAATCACTTCTCCCAGCTCAAAGTTAAGTAATCATTTATCTTGGAATTAATGGGTCCAAAATAAAGGAATCATTAAGTATTTTTATACTTAAAAATTAAAATAAATCCTTACTACAAGGGAGAAAAGAAGTATGTACTTTCAAATCAATAATAATACAGAAATATCTATGGTATCTAGACTGCTTCTTAAGAAGCAGCAGGGAATTTCAGTGAAATTAGCAAGAATTACAATATATCTCAACTGCAAGATGAAAAAGAGACAAAGTGATAATTGCATAAAGCACTATAGGAAAAATGGTTTTATCATATATAATCAGACAACCCATAGGGTATTAGTTTTTTGTTGTTGTTTTTAACTGTATAAAACTAAAAATGCGTTACTTCATTTTGCTATTATAGTCTCCATTTCCCCATTTGGAGTGTTGACTTTTGGAATTTATACTAGTTCCAATAGTACAGAAATCATGGCTGAGTTTGAGAGCTTAGGTACCAAAAGACCCTGACATTAACCTGGTTAGGGTTAGTCAGGCAAGAGTAATTCTTCTCTTACTTGCGTGCACATTTCTGGTGCTTAAGAAAACAGATGCTGAAAAACTGTACTTGACCAAGGAGGTAGATTTATGGCTCCTTAGGGATCTACCACATGGGAGCATGGGGCCTTTGTGGTTAAAGACATCTAAATAACAATAAGGCAGTATCACAAAGCAGGAAACAGACCTTGGCTCTCTTCAGTTGTGGGTTATTGGGGTTTGGAGAGAGAAACTTATGTCTCCTGCCAGACACAATTTTTAAATATTTATAACTTGGTCACCCGTTATCACTTTAAACCATTTTGTCCATGAAGGGTGACACTTGTATAGCAAGTCATATTTCATTATTAGGTGAAAACTCTTTTTGAACAAGTGAAAACATTTGTCTTTAATGGTGATTAAATGCCTGACAAGTTAGAATCTTTACAGAGAACAAAATGAGCTAAGTGCAAAAACAGGTTTCCAAAAATAAATAACAAATGAATGAAGGAGATTAATGCATCGAGTATTTCCAAATCAGGGAAACCAAAACATCTTTAAAGTAAATTTAATCATTTCTTTATAAACCCCTACAAAATAACAGAATAAAGATATCCTTATAACGTAATGTATGTAATTATCAACATATCGGGCACTTCTTTGCTTTTTTTTGTTTGTTTGTTTTCTGTAGTAGCTTCCTTTCACTGAATATTTTTATCCTGGCAACAGTTCTACTCTGCATACACTCTGTTTATTAATCAGTGCTTCAGTTCAATACAGGACCTATGAAATGTTTTTAATTTGGTCCTTTATTGTGTTAAATCTATTTGAATAGAAACAAAGTAGCAGTTAAACCTCTAGGAGATGATCATATTTGCACAGTGCAAATCACAAGATACATTCTCAAAGTAATTTTCATGGTTTTCTTCTAAATCTATGAAACATATCATTGGTTAGAAAAAGGTAAAAGATTGTTTAAGTTGGCAGTAGGACGCAGAAGAAATGAAAACAAAAATTTGCTAAGAAAATACTGAATATGGTGAGGGCTGAAACTCATGAGTAAACATGTAGCCATTCTGGAGGTACTCTACATTTCTTTCCCTTTCCATTTCTTGGTCACATTAATTCAGTGAGCTTAATCTCACAGTTTAATTTCTGCCCCTCTAGTTGACTTTGCAGCCAGGAAACTCTAACTTAGGAGTTTAAACATGTGTTGTTGTTGTTTGAGAAGTAGGAGTTCTGGCTTTGGCATTAGGTCCAACTTTTACCCCACAGGAGATGATGGATCTAAATCTAATTATTTGTAAAGCTTGCTTAGTTGATTGGTGGATGACAAAGCAAAATGTACTAATTAGGCAAAAGTCAGTGGCATGAGAAATGAATTTTACAGACAAACCAAAATTTTACCTGTGAATGAAATTTTCGAATTCTTTGAAGAGAGCTTAAAACAGGCAAAACACGATTGAAGGGTGTTTTTACTTTTTATTTTTTGTAGAACTCCTGTAGAACTTTATTTCTTATAGCACTCAGAGATTTCAGTGTGCTCTACTGTTTTTTCTCTTCTACCAGTTTGCATCTTCCTTGAAGATCATAACCATGTCTAATTTATATTTTACCTCCATGCATCTAGAAGTCTCTATTTAAGGTAGCCATTCAAATATTTGTTAAATGCAGAGACCCTATGGCACCCTTTTGCAAAGCAGGATTGAAAGAATGTTTCCTCTAGGAAGATGCCAGTCTGCATCAGGATGGTTGATGGGCAAGTATGTTTAGTTTTGAAACAACCATGATCTTTGAAGCACTCACCTCTCTTGTATTCTTTTTGAAATTAATCCCATTAATACAGGAAAGAGAGAGGATGGTTTTAAGGTAGGTCCTTTGGAAGAAAGTAATACTCTGTGTCAATGTTTCTTAAATTCAGGCTCAAGCAATGGACTGAATCACAAGTGGAAAAAGTCTCATGCCATTCAAGGTCTTATTTTTTTAGTATACTCAAAAGTACAGTACAATATAGTATAATTATTTTTTTCTTCAAGTGTATGGAAATGAAATTAGGAGGGCATGATAGTTTGGGAGAGACAAGCTTTTCTTTATCTGAGTGTGCATAGTCAGAGGGCCCTGTGTTTTTGCTGAAGACTATGTATTTTTTACTGTACTTATAATAACCCTCAAGTCACTCATTATCAACATCTCAACAGCTTGCCTTGGAAAGTTATGAAAGCTCAGAGTTAATGGCCATGCTAAATTTTGGCCAAGCAACCCAAACTCTCACCTGCAATCTTTTATGGTGCTGGATCTATTCTAGAGGTAATTATATGAGGTGAGACTTTGAGCAAAATACAAGCAGACACATGTTATATAAAAGGGATAATTATTATTTACTTTGTTATTTTTTAAAGTGGAAATATACATTGTATTGTTGAAAAGTGGGTATCAGATGTCATAATTTATTTAGTAGCATATTTGAGATAAAAGTATTGTCAGTATATCTAAATTCTTACACATAAATGCCCTCAAGTCTGAAATTCCAAATCTAGCTTAAGCAATTTATGACCATTATTTCATCAATGCTCAAATTTATTTTCCTTCTCCACACTCAGTATCCATTGTTCACATTCATATACTAATAAATATACATATTTAAATTAGTATAACATTAAATCTATAAGAATAATCAAGATTTATTAAAATATATGATAAAATATACAAAACTTTTATTTAGAAATGGAACTCTTTCAAAGATCCAACTAGAACTTTTCTATATAAAACATAAATGGCAAATTTTTCAGTTTATTTTGTCACATGTTACCTTTCAATATGTTTTATTCATTTTCTAAATATAAAAGCTTTGGTATTATTATCTACAGAAATGTCATTAGTTGGAAGAAGATAGAAACAAACAAGTAGCTTCCCTCTCTGTACCAAATGTCTTAAATTTCAGAAGGACCTAGTGTTCAAAGGCCAAAATCACCCCCAAATCAATGAACAGAAAATACTAAGGCTTAGTCGTATATAGTACAGTGGCTTGTCTGCAGGAAAGGGATTAGAAACAGCATAAAGAGAGATACTGGCCATCTTATCTTAGCCCAGTCCCTACTCACCCCCCTTCACCTAGGCCAGTACATGCCAAACAAGCACCAAAAACAACCAATAAATGAAAGGAAACTCAAAGGTCACTAGGGGTCATTATTTTCACATACCTTTGAATAATGAGAGCATCACATGTCAGCTAGAGGAGAACAAAATGTCACATTCTCCAGCTAAAGGTCGGCCTCGGTCAAAGGTCACAGAAGGGAGGCCAGGAAATAACCTAAGAGGTTAAGCCGGGTGCACAAAGAAAGGTCACCAAATGTCAATGAAAGCATGCAGCTGTTGTGAGATGAAAACAACTGAGGCACCCTTTTGTGCTGACATCGGCCAGAAAAAATGTCTCTGCTGACATTTTTTTTTAGCTGACAGTTTTATAGGACATTGACATTAATTTACCCAACCCCGAATCAGCCTTTTAAAAGCAACAGTTTGGAAGTTAAGTGCAGCAGTTTCCAAAGAATCATAACCATGACATTTTTATTTCAAAAGATTAATACAGCAATGGACTTCTAACACCAAATTTAGATTTCATCGGCGCTCTTTCATGGTGACAATGTATTAGAACTAGGCCTGAAGACAGGTAGCAATCAGTAATCAGTATTTTCACATTTTTAAGAACTATTATTATTCTCTTAACTAAAAGGTGTCAGAAGACTCAGCCTGTTAAAGGACTGGAAGATACGAATGATTTCACATTTTACTGAGCTTGACAGTTAGAAGTTCTTGATCTAGTAATAAAAGCCATTCAAAGGAAAGAAAAAAGACCGACACACTTGCAACTCCATTTTAAAGGAATTTGTGCAAAACACTTGCAGGAAAAAGTCCTTATCTATCTGAGTATCAATCCCTGTTTCAAAATAATGATTTCCATTTTAAAAATGGAAACTTTCCATTTTAATTTCTGAAAGAAATTCAGAGAAAACAAGTACCTTGAATTATTCAGCTACTTAACTTATGGTTGCTCCCTACTAGCTGCTTCAGTTTCCTGTGGATATGTGGGTCTATTTTATAAACACACACATACACCTGATACTGATCCAGCATTAGCAGCTGTTTCCAGACAACATTAGAACATTCCTCGTCTATAAACATCCTTTACTGATTCACAGGCACAAGACTATGTTTTAAATGCAAGATGTACTTTTCCATCCTCAGGCTTCCAACAAGTGGCCCCAGTTTATGACTTGGGCAGCTCCACTTTTTTTTCCCAAATGTTTCTGAAACATCTGCGCCACCTTCTTAATCACCTTTGTTCCAATTCTACGTGTTCTTAAAAGGGAGAACATTGTGTATTTATAAAATAAAAATAATAAAGATAAAAGTCCCCATAGAAGGAAAACTGTAAAGACTATTTCAAAAGCAAGGGAAAACTCTGCCTTGATTCTATATTCCAGATGATTCTTTTCTTGTTTGTTCCTTTATAAACTCCCAGGGAGACTGCCAAACAATAATACTCACCCCAGGATTACTTCAGGACTCACCCAGAGGTAAAACTACCTGCCTACTTAATGGACCTTAGATGTATGAGGACTGTCAGGGAACACCCTAAATCGTGGAGATGAGAAGGGAGGGGGTGGGGAGAGCTACCCAAACCCTCTGCACTTAGGAGAAAGTTATTTAACACATCAGGAAAACATCAGGAAAGTGCATTTAATAAATGAAGTCAGGGACTTGAACATGTCATATTCAATCTATACAGAGGTGGCTGAACTTTCTTTAAAAAGCCATTTTTATGCTGGTTGCTTTTCTTACGATATTTTCTACACCTCCAGTGTATGAAATGGATATGTAAGCAGCTGATTGAGAAATAGCTAAGGTCAAAGTTAATAAGGAAAGCAGAAGGTCTAAAAGCAGGTTGTCTTTTTTTCCCCTTAGAGTTCAAGAGACTCCATATGATTTGGGCATGACATATTAATGTTTCTGACACAAGGCTTTTAAAAAAAATCTGTTCTCAACTGATACTCGGGCAGTAACAAATGTAGGAGGTATTCCATTGCTGGAACTACAAAGATGAACTTTCCCCTTCTAATTTCATTCATGGGACAGTCTTTTATCTTTAAAGGTAGAATGAGGGAGGAGCTAGTCTGGGGACAAATAAAATGATAATCAAAGACTTGGAGGGGGCTTCCCTGGTGGCGCAGTTGTTGAGAGTCCGCCTGCCGATGCAAGGGACACGGGTTCGTGCCCTGGTCCGGGAAGATCCCACATGCCGCGGAGCGGCTGGGCCCGTGAGCCATGGCCGCTGAGCCTGCATGTCCGGAGCCTGTGCTCTGCAACGGGAGAGACCACAACAGTGAAAGGCCCGCGTACCGCAAAAAACAACAACAACAACAACAACAAAAGACTTGGAGGGATCAAATATTGCCTTAAAATGTCAGGACCATAGAAGTTACAGGATGTAGAAGCTGGTGAACATCAAAGTAAAAAGTAAGAGTGTAGAATTAGATGCCCCTCTTTGAAAAAGAAAAAGGAAAATATTCAACAAGTGTATCAACAAATACCAAACTGCATGGCCATTTTGGAAAATGTTTTGTATCCCCTCAGTCTTTCTTGATCCCTTACATTTTAAGTTGTAAGCACCTCTGAGTTATTTTGTCACACGAGAGTATAACACCTCCACCAAATCAGCAAATGGGTTTGGTGCCCCATAAGGGATTTAATTGAAACTTGGAACACACACAGGGAAGCTCATCAGAAGAACATGTGCCAAACTTAAGATTAATATCTACTCTAAACTGGATACTATAGCTTCTCTGAAAAACTATCCCCTCATCTTCAGACACAATGAAGTTTATATGATGCTCTTGAACTTGGAAACAAAAACCACACTTGGCAAAAAAACAAGCAAACAAACCAAAATCCCTGAATATTGCAAAGGAAAAAGAAATCTCACTTGATTTTAGAAGGCTTGGAAAAGTCACACTTATCTTACTTCATGTATATGGTACTCAATGATGATAGAAAAAAAAAAAAAGAGAAATCCCAATACCTGAAAACTTGTGTATTTGCACACTTACGTGCAAATTATTCTCTAAATGCCTTGAAATAGTTGATTCTTCTGCTCTATATTAACTTGACGTATTTTTTTGTCAAGTCATGGTTCTTTTTCTAGCATCTGAAAATGTGCCAAACTAGATGTCAGTGCCTCCATAAGGAAGATTTAGAGTTCCTTTTGGAGCAGATAGAAGCCTCAAATGACAAACATGCTTATCCTGAACGTCCCTCCTGCAGGTGTGACTTACCCCAGAACAAGGTCAGAGAAGGCAGCAGAGAGAGCTACAATTTGTTTGACTTGACATTCCCGAGTATTTCCCTTTGTTATCCCCGGATCATCATTCTGTGGCAGAGGAAGAGAGCAAGGCAAGCTCCTGCCTTCGGGTGTATCTGGCTGGTTAGCCCTACACACAGACAGCAGCTGCAGATTTCACGTTATGAAAAGCTTCCATCTGAGTTTAATACTGTTAAAGCATTGCAGGGCCAAGTTTTGAAGTCTTTCCTCAGGCCAAACTCTGGGTGAAGAGGTTGCCCTATCCTCCTCCTTATCTAGCCTTTCAGCTAAACTTGAGCGACCACACACTGCCACAGAGTGGCTGGAGTGGCACAGGAGAGGTGGGCGGTCCAGGCAAGGCCCAGGCTCCTTAAGTCCATCAATTCTAAGGTAAGTCTGGGGGATGAAAGGACAGAAGAAGTCAGGCATGGGAATTTTATTGTTTACCTATTAGAGGGCAAAGGCAGTTCTGGGCATTAGGAATACAAAGTCATGAAGTCATGTTTCCAATATTCAAGGTGTTTAATAGAGGGTTAGAACACTCTACCCTGGACGTCCCAGTGACACTACCTGCTATTAGATTTGGCTTCCCTCCTGGGTCGCCACTACCCTGGGGACCAAGAGGACAAGGCCTTTATCTCAGTGAAAAGCAATTTCCTCCCTCCCTGACTCATTGCCCTCTCCTGCCTTGACCTCATGCAGTGTCACACACTGATGACTTGGGGGCATAACTAAGGCAGCACTGGGGAATTTAAGGGTATAATGTCTATATATTATATGAATAGTATACGTTTATTTTCAGATTTTCAATGAACTTAGAAGTTTCAGAGCCGGTCTCATTTTTATCTTATTGAATTCTTCTACTGTGTGAAAAAAGGACTGTCTCCCAAACTGTTCTCAGTCTTAACAATGAGACCTGCCACCACAGAGAATTTCCTGCCCTTTCCTTTCGTTCCCCTCTTTAGATCTCCTTCCTTGACCTTTTTTCACAGCATCTGAACCTACTTGCACCTGTCCCTGTCCACTTGTATGGCTTTTCTGCTGGGGGCTATTCCTAGTCTTCTTTCCAACCTACTGTTTTTGACTTTTGTGACCTACCTCTGCATTTACCAAGCAATCCCAACAGATTTCCACCACGCATTTCCAACACTGAGAGTGACATTGATCTCAAAACTCAGCTACATCGCTTAGAGAAACTCCCTGAATACACCCAGTCACCCAATTTAAGGAAGTAAGACTTCTCTAACAAAGTGAGAGGGGAATGACCTATTTTAAACTAAAATACTGAAAAATTCTTATTCTCAATCCAAAGGTGAAAAAGTGAAAAAAATGAGTCATAAAGAATATGAATGATCTTCTCTTGTAACCCTTCCATTAGAGAAATGGACAATACTTGGGTAATGATGTTCAATTTATTCATAAGAAGACAAAGGGGCATTTTTTTTTTTGGCTGTATGGTTCCCTTGGGAGAGGCCTTTTGGCAAGTGAGGATTTTCTGAAGGTGTCTGGGACATTTTCTTTATGCAGGTCTGCAAGGGCCCTTTCACTCCTAGCATTTCCCCTTATCCATTTTCAAAGGCTTTCCCTTTTAAATGCAATGGATGTCTATGCACATACTTTTTATGCCAAATACAGAAGTGGAATGGCATGTAAATCCCTTGTTATCTGATCTTTAAATTGAAAACAATCTTTAAGCAAGGATGGTGGGGGTCCTGGGTCCTAGCAACATATAGAATTCACTCTGCATAGGGCTTAAATGAAGAGACATTAATGACAGGATCCTTACAAAGTTGTAGGCAGGGTTTCAGGAAAAATAAGGG